>NC_088223.1:14448047-14578047 GCF_036934945.1 Oncorhynchus masou masou
CCAGTTGTCTAAATTGCTCAAAGGTGCATCTCATGAAGAATCAATTGGCAAGCATATATAGACAGACCACAACACAGAGTTGCAATTTTCCAATAATGGATGGACCAGGAAACAAACAGGGTCAACAACCAAGAGGAGGAAGAAGAGGAGCAAGGATGCGTGGTGGAAGGCAAAACAGAGGAAGAGGCAGAAGAGGACATAGGCGCATATCTGATGAAATAAGGGCCACTATTGTAGACCATGTTGTCAATCATGGTCTTACAATGGCTGAGGCGGGTCGAAGGGTGCAGCCGAATATTGGGAGCCGTGTCCTCAATAGTTCAAACGTTTCGAAGAGAGAACGGGTATGTCCACCAATGTACAGTGCACTGTTACTGTATATAAGCATTATACTGTATATTTCCTACAATGCTTCATATTAGAGTAGTCCACTCGTATTTCACAGCATACATAAATATACTCTATACACATACATACTGCACTTTACATGCACCCACCTGTATGTTTTACAGTAAAATGTGTGTTCACATAGTTTGTCTATGTGAAAGTGTGCGATGCATCACTGCATTTTTCCCCACATAGGACTGCAAGATTACCTCAAACCGGTGGCAGAGGACGCCTTTTCACACCTCAACAGGAGGAGGCTATTTGCACCATGTTCCGGGAAAACAATGCCATGAGACTCAGGGAAATACAAAGGACCATTATAGAAGACACCGATGTCTTTGAAAACATCCATACGGTTAGCATCTCAACCATCGACAAGGTGCTGCATAGAAACCAGATGAGTATGAAACAGCTGTCCCGTGTACCATTCCAAGGGAATGAGGACAGAGTTAAGGAGCTACGGTACCAGTATGTACAGGTAAAACATATATCTACGTAACTACTTTACAGCAACATATTATAGTGATACATAGTACAGTAAGCATAAACTGCACACATTTCCATTGCTGTGGAAGGAACATGCAATATATGTACATTTTATGTCACTCTTCCTTACCAAAACAAATTCAACTGTGTGTTCTGGGATATAGCGTCTAATGGAGTTGGAATCAAGTGAACCCTCTCAGAACTTTGTATACGTGGATGAGGCTGGCTTCAACCTGACCAAATGCAGAAGGCGGGGTCGGAATATCATCGGTCACTGAGCTACTGTGGATTTGCCAGGCCAATGGGGAGGAAATATCACCATGTGTGCTGCTATTTCGGAGCATGGTGTCCTAACCCATATCCCCCTTATAGGGCCATTCAACACCCAGCATCTACTCAACTTTTTAGCGACTCTCTACAGGGCTCTCATCCCTGATGATGAGAGGGGTTTGTTTCGAGAGGATTTGCCAAAGTATGTGGTCATTTGTGATAATGTGAGTTTCCATCAATCAAAAATCATAAGGCAATGGTTTGTGACCCACCCGAGGATGCTCATAGAATTCCTCCCACCTTATTCACCATTCCTTAACCCAATTGAGGAGTTATTGTCAGCATGGAGGTAGAAGGTGTACGATCGTCAGCCACACACACAGATGACCCTGCTGGCTGCAATGGATGCAGCATGTGAGGACATCATTGTAGAGGATGGATAAGGCATTCCAAAAGATTATTTTCACGTTGCATTGGAAGGGAAAATATCCGGTGTGATGTGGATGAGAATATGTGGGCCGACAGACAGGAACGTCTGGATGTGTAGAAGCCGCACAACAGTGCTGCGGGCAAAGTTGTGCCTTAGGGGTGGTTTCCTGTGTTTCTTTCAAAAAAAAAATCCTTTGTGCCCCTTGGGTTGTCCAGTCTCTTTCAATCAATAACCCACATGCAGTAATATGTAAATAGTACTGTTGAAATTGATATATGCCATAGAAGTGCAGCCTTGTGCATTTTCAATACAGTAACTGTCATCCAAACTGTAGCCTAAGTTTACATCAGGTAATACTGTCAAAGTACATAGTTACATTGACAACATGCCTAAACATTTTGACGACCTTGTTCGTGAACAATGACTCAATGACTTATCATTCTGATGACACTGACATGATCATTGGCATGAATATTTACTTTTGAGAGATGTACTAAGGATTTTTAGTGACTGACTAGCTTTAGAAACATATCTATTGTATATTGTAGTTTGTACAAATAGTTCTGAGAAATGCACTTATTATTTTGCACATGTTAGGGATGATGTGAAAAACGCACCAAAGCGACTGAGAAACTGTAAACAGCTCAGCAAGCCATGAACTTCACTGAAACCATCCGAAACTGAACTTCACTTTATGGATTAATAAGTGTAAAGACCCTTTGTACAACAAGAAAGTTTGCTTTCCAAAAAAGGTTTATAGCATAAAAACAGATCATTTAGCTGAACATACACTACATGACCATAAGTATGTGGACACCAGCTCGCTGAACATCTCTTTCCAAAATCGTGGGCGTTGATATGGATTGGGTCCCCTCTTTGCTGCTATAACAGCCTCCACTCTTCTGGGAAGGCTTTCCACTAGATGTTGGAACATTGCTGTGTGGACTTGCTTCCATTCAGCCATTAGAGCATTAGTAAGGTCAGGCACTGATGTTGGCCGATTAGGCCTGGCTCACAGTCAGCGTTCCAATTCATCCCAACAGTGTTCGATGGGGTTGAGGTCAGGGATCTGTGCAGGCCAGTCAAGTTATGCATTGTTATGTTGAAACCTGAAAGGGCCTTCCCCAAACTGTTACAACAAAGTTGGTGGCACATAATTGTATAGAATGTCATTGTATGCTATAGAGTTAAGATTTCCCTCCACTGGAACAAAGGGGCCTAGCCCCAACCATGAAAAACAGCCATGACCATTATTCCTCATCCACCAAACTTTACAGTTGGCACATGCATGAGGGCAGGTAGCGTTCTCCTTGCATTCGCGAAACCCAGATTCATCCATCGGACGGCCAGATGATGAAGGGTGATTCATCCCTCCAGAGAAAGCGTTTCCACTGCTCCAGAGTCCAATAGCGGCGATCTTTCCACTCTTCCAACCGACGCTTGGCATTGAGCATGGTGATCTACTTACTGTAGGCTTGTGTGCGATTGATCAGCCATGGAAACCCTCTCTCTCTCTATCTCTCTCTCCCTCTCTCGCTCTCCCTCTCTCTCTCAATCTTTAATTTTCTTGTTTGGTCTATCTCAATTCGCTCTAGTTTCTTTACTTTTTTAATCTGTCTCTTAGAGCTCTGCTCATCATTCTGTCTCTCCAACTCATTTCCTGTCTCATCTGATGGTCTCTTTCTCTTTATCCTCACCTGTCTCCTCTGATGGTCTCTTTCTCTTTGTCACCACCTGTCTCCTCTGATGGTCTCTTTCTCTTTATCCTCACCTGTCTCCTCTGATGGTCTCTTTATCCTCACCTGTCTGCTCTAGTGGTCTTTTTCTCTTTATCCTCACCTGTCTGCTCTAGTGGTCTTTTTCTCTTTATCCTCATCTGTCTAATCTGATGGTCTCTTTATCCCCACCTTTTTCATCTGTTTGTCTTTTTCTCTTTATCCTCACCTATCTCATCTGATGGTCGCTTTCTCATTGTCACCACCTGTCTCCTCTAATGGTCTCTCTCTCATTGTCATCACCTGTCTCCTCTGATGGTCTCTTTATCCTCACATGTCTCCTCTGATGGTCTCTTTATCCTCACCTGTATGCTCTGATGGTCTCTTTATCCTCACCTGTCTCCTCTGATGGTCTCGTTTATCCTCACCTGTCTCCTCTGATGGTCTCTTTTTCTTTGTCCCCACCTCTCCTCTGATGGTCTCTTTCTCATTGTCACCACCTGTCTCCTCTGATGGTCTCTTTATCCTCACCTGTCTCCTCTGATGGTCTCTTTATCCTCACCTGTCTCCTCTGATGGTCTCTTTATCCTCACCTGTCTCCTCTGATGGTCTCTTTCTCTTTGTCCTCACCTATCTCATCTGATGGTTGATTTGTCCTCACCTTTCTCATCTGATGGTCTTTTTCTCTTTATCCTCACCTATCTCATCTGATGGTCGCTTTGTCCTCACCTGTCTCCTCTGATGGTCTCTTTATCCTCACCTATCTCCTCTGATGGTCTCTTTATCCTCACCTGTCTGCTCTGGTGGTCTTTTTCTCTTTATCCTCATCTGTCTAATCTGATGGTCTCTTTGTCCTCACCTGTCTCTTCTAAAGGTCTCTTTATCTTCACCTGTCTCCTCTGATGGTCTCTCTCTCATTGTCACCACCTGTCTCCTCTGATGGTCTCTTTATCCTCACCTATCTCCTCTGATGGTCTCTTTCTCATTGTCTCCACCTGTCTCCTCTGATGGTCTCTTTATCATTGTCCCCACCTGTTTCCTCCGATGGTCTCTCTATCCTCACCTGTCTCCTCTGATGGTCTCTTTATTCTCACCTGAATCCTCTGATGGTCTCTTTATCCTCATCTGTCTCCTCTGATGGTCACTTTCTCTTTGTCCCCACCTGTCTCCTCTGATGGTCTCATTATCATCACCTGTCTCATCTGATGGTCTCTTTATCCCAAATGTATCCTCACCTGTCTCCTCTGATGGTCTCTTTCTCTTTGTCCCCACCTGTCTCCTCTGATGGTCTCTTTCTCATTGTCCCCACCTGTCTCCTCTGATGGTCTCATTCTCATTGTCCCCACCTGTCTCCTCTGATGGTCTCTTTATCCTCACCTGTCTGCTCTAGTGGTCTTTTTCTCTTTATCCTCATCTGTCTAATCTGATGGTCTCTTTGTACTCACCTGTCTCCTCTGATGGTCTCTTTATCCCCACCTTTCTCATCTGTTTGTCTTTTTCTCTTTATCCTCACCTATCTCATCTGATGGTCGCTTTCTCATTGTCACCACCTGTCTCCTCTTATGGTCTCTCTCTCATTGTCATCACCTGTCTCCTCTGATGGTCTCTTTATCCTCACCTGTCTCCTCTGATGGTCTCTTTATCCTCACCTGTCTCCTCTGATGGTCTCTTTATCCTCACCTGTCTCCTCTGATGGTCTCTTTATCAATTGTCCCCACCTGTCTCCTCTGATGGTGTCTTTCTCATTGTCACCACCTGTCTCTTATGATGGTCTCTTTATCCTCACCTGTCTCCTCTGATGGTCTCTTTTTCCTCACCTGTCTCCTCTGATGGTCTATTTCTCATTGTCCCCACCTGTCTCCTCTGATTGTCTCTTTATCCTCACCTGTCTCCTCTTATGGTCTCTTTATCCTCACCTGTCTCCTCTGATGGTCTCTTTATCCTCACCTGTCTCCTCTGATGGTCACTTTCTCTTTGTCCCCACCTGTCTCCTCTGATGGTCTCTTTATTATCACCTGTCTCCTCTGATGGTCTCTTTCTCTTTGTCCTCACCTATCTCATCCGATGGTTGCTTTGTCCTCACCTTTCTCATCTGATGGTCTTTTTCTCTTTATCCTCACCTATCTCATCTGATGGTCGCTTTGTCCTCACCTGTCTCCTCTGATGGTCTCTTTATCCTCACCTGTCTCCTCTGATGGTCTCTTTATCCTCACCTGTCTCCTCTGATGGTCTCTTTATCCTCACCTGTCTGCTCTGGTGGTCTTTTTCTCTTTATCCTCATCTGTCTAATCTGATGGTCTCTTTGTCCTCACCTGTCTCTTCTAAAGGTCTCTTTATCTTCACCTGTCTCCTCTGATGGTCTCTTTCTCATTGTCACCACCTGTCTCCTCTGATGTTCTTTTTCTCTTTGTCCCCACCTGTCTCCTCTGATGGTCTCTTTCTCATTGTCACCACCTGTCTCCTCTGATGTTCTTTTTCTCTTTGTCCTCACCTATCTCCTCTGATGGTCTCTTTCTCATTGTCTCCACCTGTCTCCTCTGATGGTCTCTTTCTCATTGTCCCCACCTGTCTCCTCTGATGGTCTCTTTATCCTCACCTGTCTCCTCTGATGGTCTCTTTATCCTCACCTGACTCCTCTGATGGTCTCTTTATCCTCACCTGTCTCCTCTGATGGTCACTTTCTCTTTGTCCCCACCTGTCTCCTCTGATGGTCTCATTATCATCACCTGTCTCCTCTGATGGTCTCTTTATCCCAAATTTATCCTCACCTGTCTCCTCTGATGGTCTCTTTCTCTTTGTCCCCACCTGTCTCCTCTGATGGTCTCTTTCTCATTGTCCACACCTGTCTCCTCTGATGGTCTCTTTCTCTTTATCCTCACCTGTCTCCTCTGATGGTCTCTTTCTATTTATCCTCACCTGTCTCCTCTGATGGTCTCTTTCTCATTGTCCACACCTGTCTCCTCTGATGGTCTCTTTCTCTTTGTCCCCACCTGTCCAATCTGATGGTCTCTTTGTCCTCACCTGTCTACTCTGATGGTCTCTTTCTCTTTGTCACCACCTGTCTCATCTGATGGTCTATTTCACTATGTCCCCACCTGTCTCATCTGATGGTTTCTTTCTCTTTATCTCCACCTGTCTCATCTGATGGTCTCTTTCTCATTGTCCTCACCTTTCTCCTCTGATGGTCTCATTATCCTCACCTCAATCCTCTGATGTTCTCATTATCCTCACCTCTATCCTCTAATTGTATCTTTCTCATTGTCCTCACCTTTCTCCTCTGATGGTCTCATTATCCTCACCTCAATCCTCTGATGTTCTCATTATCCTCACCTCTATCCTCTAATTGTATCTTTCTCTTTATCCTCACCTATCTCATCTGATGGTCGCTTTGTCCTCACCTGTCTCCTCTGATGGTCTCTTTATCCTCACCTGTCTGCTCTAGTGGTCTTTTTCTCTTTATCCTCATCTGTCTAATCTGATGGTCTCTTTGTCCTCACCTGTCTCCTCTGATGGTCTCTTTATCCCCACCTTTCTCATCTGTTTGTCTTTTTCTCTTTATCCTCACCTATCTCATCTGATGGTCGCTTTCTCATTGTCACCACCTGTCTCCTCTTATGGTCTCTCTCTCATTGTCATCACCTGTCTCCTCTGATGGTCTCTTTATCCTCACCTGTCTCCACTGATGGTCTCTTTATCCTCACCTGTCTCCACTGATGGTCTCTTTATCCTCACCTGTCTCCTCTGATGGTCTCTTTATCCTCACCTGTCTCCTCTGATGGTCTATTTTTCTTTATCCTCACCTGTCTCCTCTGATGGTCTCTTTATCCTCACCTGTCTCCTCTGATGGTCTCTTTTTCTTTGTCCCCACCTGTTTCCTCTGATGGTCTCTTTATCCTCACCTGTCTCCTCTGATGGTCACTTTCTCTTTGTCCCCACCTGTCTCCTCTGATGGTCTCTTTATCATCACCTGTCTCCTCTGATGGTCTTTTTATCCTCACCTGTCTCCTCTGATGGTCTCTTTCTCTTTATCCCCACCTGTCTCCTCTGATGGTCTCTTTATCCTCACCTGTCTCCTCTGATGGTCACTTTCTCTTTGTCCCCACCTGTCTCCTCTGATGGTCTCTTTATCATCACCTGTCTCCTCTGATGGTCTCTTTCTCTTTGCCCTCACCTATCTCATCTGATGGTTGCTTTGTCCTCACCTGTCTCCTCTGATGGTCTCTTTATCCTCACCTGTCTCCTCTGATGGTCTCTTTATCCTCACCTGTCTCCTCTGATGGTCACTTTCTCTTTGTCCCCACCTGTCTCCTCTGATGGTCTCTTTATCATCACCTGTCTCCTCTGATGGTCTCTTTCTCTTTGTCCTCACCTATCTCATCTGATGGTTGCTTTGTCCTCACCTTTCTCATCTGATGGTCTTTTTCTCTTTATCCTCACCTATCTCATCTGATGGTCGCTTTGTACTCACCTGTCTCCTCTGATGGTCTCTTTATCCTCACCTGTCTCCTCTGATGGTATCTTTATCCTCACCTGTCTCCTCTGATGGTCTCTTTATCCTCACCTGTCTGCTCTGGTGGTCTTTTTCTCTTTATCCTCATCTGTCTAATCTGATGGTCTCTTTGTCCTCACCTGTCTCTTCTAAAGGTCTCTTTATCTTCACCTGTCTCCTCTGATGGTCTCTTTCTCATTGTCACCACCTGTCTCCTCTGATGGTCTCTTTCTCATTGTCCCTACCTGTCTCCTCTGATGGTCTCTTTATCCCCACCTGTCTCATCTGATGGTCTCTTTCTCTTTGTCCCCACCTGTCCAATCTGATGGTCTCTTTGTCCTCACCTGTCTACTCTGATGGTCTCTTTCTCTTTGTCACCACCTGTCTCATCTGATGGTCTATTTCACTATGTCCCCACCTGTCTCATCTGATGGTTTCTTTCTCTTTATCTCCACCTGTCTCATCTGATGGTCTCTTTCTCATTATCCTCACCTCAATCCTCTGATGTTCTCATTATCCTCACCTCTATCCTCTAATTGTATCTTTCTCTTTGTCCTCACCTTTCTCATCTGATGGTCTTTTTCTCTTTATCCTCACCTGTCTCCTCTGATGGTCTCTTTCTCTTTGTCCTCACCTATCTCATCTGATGGTTGCTTTGTCCTCACCTATCTCATCTGATGGTCGCTTTGTCCTCACCTGTCTCCTCTGATGGACTCTTTATCCTCACCTGTCTGCTCTAGTGCTCTTTTTCTCTTTATCCTCACCTGTCTGCTCTAGTGGTCTTTTTCTCTTTATCCTCATCTGTCTAATCTGATGGTCTCTTTGTCCTCACCTGTCTCCTCTGATGGTCTCTTTATCCCCACCTTTCTCATCTGTTTGTCTTTTTCTCTTTATCCTCACCTATCTCATCTGATGGTCGCTTTCTCATTGTCACCACCTGTCTCCTCTTATGGTCTCTCTCTCATTGTCATCACCTGTCTCCTCTGATGGTCTCTTTATCCTCACCTGTCTCCTCTGATGGTCTCTTTATCCTCACCTGTCTCCACTGATGGTCTCTTTATCCTCACCTGTCTCCTCTGATGGTCTCTTTATCCTCACCTGTCTCCTCTGATGGTCTCTTTCTCTTTGTCCCCACCTGTCTCCTCTGATGGTCTCTATCTCATTGTCACCACCTGTCTCCTCTGATGGTCTCTTTATCCTCACCTGTCTCCTCTGATGGTCTCTTTATCCTCACCTGTCTCCTCTGATGGTCTCTTTCTCTTTATCCCCACCTGTCTCCTCTGATGGTCTCTTTATCCTCACCTGTCTCCTCTGATGGTCACTTTCTCTTTGTCCCCACCTGTCTCCTCTGATGGTCTCTTTATCATCACCTGTCTCCTCTGATGGTCTCTTTCTCTTTGTCCTCACCTATCTCATCTGATGGTTGCTTTGTCCTCACCTTTCTCATCTGATGGTCTTTTTCTCTTTATCCTCACCTATCTCATCTGATGGTCGCTTTGTCCTCACCTGTCTCCTCTGATGGTCTCTTTATCCTCACCTGTCTCCTCTGATGGTCTCTTTATCCTCACCCGTCTCCTCTGATGGTCTCTTTGTCCTCACCTGTCTCCTCTGATGGTCGCTTTGTCCTCACCTGTCTCCTCTGATGGTCTCTTTATCCTCACCTGTCTCCTCTGATGGTCTCTTTATCCTCACCTGTCTCCTTTGATTGTCTCTTTATCCTCACCTGTCTCCTCTGATGGTCTCTTTATCCTCACCTGTCTCCTCTGATGGTCTCTTTCTCATTGTCCCTACCTGTCTCCTCTGATGGTCTCTTTATCCTCACCTGTCTCCTCTGATGGTCTCTTTATCCTCACCTGTCTCCTCTGATGGTCTCTTTCTCTTTTTCCACACCTGTCTCCTCTGATGGTCTCTTTATCCTCACCTGTCTCCTCTGATGGTCTCTTTCTCATTGTCCCCACCTGTCTCCTCTGACGGTCTCTTTCTCATTGTCCCTACCTGTCTCCTCTGATGGTCTCTTTATCTTCACCTGTCTCCTCTCATGGTCTCTTTATCCTCACCTGTCTCCTCTGATGGTCTCTTTCTCTTTGTCCACACCTGTCTCCACTGATGGTCTCTTTATCCTCACCTGTCTCCTCTGATGGTCTCTTTCTCATTGTCCCTACCTGTCTCCTCTGATGGTCTCTTTATCCTCACCTGTCTCCTCTGATGGTCTCTTTATCCTCACCTGTCTCCTCTGATGGTCCCTTTCTCATTGTCCCCACCTGTCTCCTCTGACGGTCTCTTTCTCTTTGTCCCCACCTGCCTCCTCTGATGGTCTCTTTATCCTCACCTGTCTCCTCTGATGGTCTCTTTATCCTCACCTGTCTCCTCTGATGGTCTCTTTCTCATTGTCCACACCTGTCACCGCTGATGGTCTCTTTATCCTCACCTGTCTCCTCTGATGGTCTCTTTCTCATTGTCCCTACCTGTCTCCTCTGATGGTCTCTTTATCCTCACCTGTCTCCTCTGATGGTCTCTTTATCCTCACCGGTCTCCTCTGATGGTCTCTTTCTCATTGTCCACACCTGTCTCCTCTGATGGTCTCTTTATCCTCACCTGTCTCCTCTGATGGTCTCTTTCTCATTGTCCCTACCTGTCTCCTCTGATGGTCTCTTTATCCTCACCTGTCTCCTCTGATGGTCTCTTTATCCTCACCTGTCTCCTCTGATGGTCTCTTTATCCTCACCTGTCTCCTCTGATGGTCTCTTTCTCATTGTCCCCACCTGTCTCCTCTGATGGTCTCTTTCTCTTTATCCTCACCAGTCTCCTCTGATGGTCTCTTTATCCTCACCTGTCTCCTCTGATGGTCTCTTTCTCTTTGTCCACACCTGTCTCCTCTTATGGTCTCTTTATCCTCACCTGTCTCCTCTGATGGTCTCTTTATCCTCACCTGTCTCCTCTGATGGTCTCTTTATCCTCACCTGTCTCCTCTGATGGTCTCTTCTCTTTGTCCACACCTGTCTCCTCTGATGGTCTCTTTATCCTCACCTGACTCCTCTGATGGTCTCTTTCTCATTGTCCCTACCTGTCTCCTCTGATGGTCTCTTTATCCTCACCTGTCTCCTCTGATGGTCTCTTTCTCATTGTCCCCACCTGTCTCCTCTGACGGTCTCTTTCTCTTTGTCCCCACCTGTCTCCTCTGATGGTCTCTTTATCCTCACCTGTCTCCTCTGATGGTCTCTTTATCCTCACCTGGCACCTCTCCAGCACACTGACAATAAACAATGATTCATTTAAGATTGACTTTGAGTGTCCCTGTGTAAGACTTTTTCCACAACACTCTCTCTTTATCTCCACCTGTCTCCTCTGATGGTCTCTTTCTCTTTGTCCCCACCTGTCTCCTCTGATGGTCTCTTTCTTTTTATCTCCACCTGTCTCCTCTGATGGTCTCTTTCTCTTTATCTCCATCTGTCTCCTCTGATGGTCTCTTTCTCTTCATCCTCACCTCTCTCCTCTGTAAGCTCTGTAGGCTCTATAAGCACCTCCAACTTTCTCCTTGTCTTTAATTTGCTCTCGTTCTCCCCCTCTCTCATGTCACCCTGGCCATGGCTTAATTCCCACACTTGCATTCTAAAGAGGCTTCTTTTTGGGAATGCGAAAATAGAATGTTTTACTGTTACAGTATGTGAAATGTCGAAATTTGTGTATTTTTTAAATGTCAGGATTTCAAGCTAATTTTGGCTTTGCATCAAGTATAATTTGTTGCACACTGGTGAGGAAGGTAATTGTCTTTTCACACTCACGTTTGACAACAGCGGATATTCAGGATAGGGGATTCGCTTTGCAAAAATGTACAAAGGGCCGGGAACAACTGTGTTTGCACATTAGATGACGCCTTCTCCTCTCCTCTCCTCTCCTCTCCTCTCCTCTCCTCTCCTCTCCTCTCCTCTCCTCTCCTCTCCTCTCCTCTCCTCTCCTCTCCTCATCTCTCCCTCCTCTCACCTCCTATCCTCTCCTCTCCTCATCTCTCCCTCCTCTCACCTTGTCTCCACTCCTCTCCTCCCCTTTCTTCTCCCATTTCTTCTCTTCTCCTCTCCTCTCCTCTCCTCCTCTCCTCTCCTCTCCTCTCCTCTCCTCTCCTCTCCTCTCCTCTTCTATCATCTCCTCTCCTCTCCTATCCTCTCCTCTCCTCTCCTATCCTCTCCTCTACTATCCTCTCCTCTTCTATCATCTCCTCTCCTCTCCTATCCTCTCCTCTACTATCCTCTCCTCATCTATCTCTCCTCTCCTCTCCTCATCTCTCCCTCCTCTCACCTCCTCCCCTTTCTTCTCCTCCCCTTTCCTCTCCTCTACACCTACTCCCGTCTCATCTCTCCTCTCCACTCCAGATCCTCTCCTCTCACATCCCCTCACCGCTCCTCCCCTCTCACCTTCTCCTCTCACCTTCTCCTCCTCTCCTTTCCATCCCTTTCTTCTCCTCCCCTTCTCCTCCCCTTCTTCTCCTCTCCTCTCCTCTCCTCTCCTCTCCTCTCCTCTCCTCTCCTCTCCTCTCTTCTCCTCTCCCTCCTCTCACCTCCTCCCCTTTCCTCTCCTCTCTTCTCCACTCTTCTCTTCTCTTCTCCTCCCCTCTCTTCTCCTCCCCTTTCCTCTCCTCTACACATACTCCCGTCTCATCTCTCCTCTCCACTCCACATCCTCTCCTCTCACCTTCTCCCATCCTCTCCCATCCTCTCCCATCCTCTCCCATCCTCTCCCATCCTCTCCCATCCTCTCCCATCCTCTCCCATCCTCTCCCATCCTCTCCCATCCTCTCCCCTCCACTCTCCTCTCCTATCCTCTCCTCTCACCTCCTCCCCTCTCTTCTCCTCCCCTTTCCTCTCCTCTACACATACTCCCGTCTCATCTCTCCTCTCCACTCCACATCCTCTCCTCTCACATCCACTCACCGCTCCTCTCCTCTCACCCTCTCCCATCCTCTCCCATCCTCTCCCATCCTCTCCTCTCCTCTACTCTCACCTCCTCCCCTTTCTTCTCCTCTCCTTTCCCTCTTCTCCTCTCCTCTCCTTTCTTCTCCTCTCCTCTCCTCTCCTATCCTCATCTCTCTCTCCTCTCCTCTCCTCTCCTCATCTCTCCCTCCTCTCACCTCCTCCCCTTTCCTCTCCTCTCCTCCAATCTCCTCTCTTCTCTTCTCCTATCTTCTCCTCTCCTCTCCTCCCCTTTCTTCTCCTCCCCTTTATTCTACTCTCCTCTCCTCTCCTCATCTCTCCCTCCTCACACCACCTCCCCTCTCCTCTCCTCTCCTCTCACCTCCTCCCCTTTCTTCTCCTCCCCTTTCCTCTCCTCTACACCTACTCCCGTCTCAACTCTCCTCTCCACTCCACATTCTCTCCTCTCACATCCCCTCACCGCTCCTCCCCTCTCACCTCCTCCCCTCCTCTCACCTTTCCTCTCCTCTCCTCTCTTCTCTTCTCCCCTCCTCTCCTCTCCTCTCCTCATCTCTCCCTCCTCTCACCTCTCCCCCTTTCTTCTCCTCTCCTCTCCTCCCCTCTCCTCTCCTCCCCTTTCTTCTCCTCTCCTCTCCTCTCACCTCCTCCCCTTTCTTCTCCTCCCCTTTCCTCTCCTCTACACCTACTCCCGTCTGAACTCTCCTCTCCACTCCACATCCTCTCTTCTCACATCCACTCACCGCTCCTCTCCTCTCACCTTCTCCCATCCTCTCCCATCCTCTCCCATCCTCTCCCATCCTCTCCCATCCTCTCCCATCCTCTCCCATCCTCTCCCATCCTCTCCCATCCTCTCCTCTCCTCTCACCTCCTCCCCTTTCTTCTCCTCTCCTCTCCTCTCCCTCTTCTCCTCTCCTATCCTCTACTCATCTCTCCCTCCTCTCCTCTCCTTTCTTCTCCTCTCCTCTCCTCTCCTCATCTCTCCCTCCTCTCCCCTCCCTCCTCTCCCCTCCTCCCCTTTCTTCTCCTCTCTTCCCCTTTCTTCTCCTCTCCTCTCCTCCCCTTTCTTCTCATCCCCTTTCTTCTCCTCTCCTCTCCTCCCCGTTCCTCTCTTCTCTTCTCCTCTCTTCTCCTCTCTTCTCCTCTCCTCTCTTCTCTTCTCTTCTCTTCTCCTCTCTTCTCTTCTCCTCCCCTTTCCTCTCCTCTACACCTACTCCCGTCTCATCTCTCCTCTCCACTCCACATCCTCTCCTCTCCCATCCTCTCCTCTCCTCTCCCTCCTCTCAACTCCTCCCCTTTCTTCTCCTCCCCTTTCCTCTCCTCTACAACTACTCCCTTCTCATCTCTCCTCTCCACTCCAGATCCTCTCCTCTCACATCTACTCACCGCTCCTCTCCTCTCACCTCCTCTCACCATCTCCTCTCCTCTCCTCATCTCACCTCCTCTCACCTCCTCCCCTTTCCTCACCTCTCTTCTCTTCTCTTCTCCTCCCCTCTCTTCCCCTCCCCTTTCCTCAACTCTACACCTACTCCCGTCTCATCTCTCCTCTCCACTCCACATCCTCTCCTCTCCTATCCTCTCCTATCCTCTCCTCATCTCTCTCTCATCTCACCTCCTCTCCTTTCTTCTCCTCTCCTTTCTTCTCCTCTCCTTTCTTCTCCTCCCCTTTCTTCTCCTCTCCTCATCTCTCCCTCCTCTCACCTCTTCCCATTTCTTCTCCTCTCCTCTCCTCCCCTTTCTTCTCATCCCCTTTCTTCTCCTCTCCTCTCCTCTCTTCTCCTCTCCTCTCCTCTCACCTCCTCCCCATTCCTCTCTTCTCTTCTCTTCTCCTCTCTTCTCCTCTCTTCTCTTCTCCTCTCTTCTCCTCTCTTCTCTTCTCCTCTCTTCTCTTCTCCTCTCTTCTCCTCTCTTCTCTTCTCCTCCCCTTTCCTCTCCACTCCACATCCTCTCCTCTCACATCCCCTCTCCTCTCCTCTCCTCTTCTATCCTCATCTCTCTCTCCTCTCCTCTCCTCATCTCTCCCTCCTCTCACCTCCTATCCTCTCCTCTCCTCATCTCTCCCTCCTCTCACCTTGTCTCCACTCCTCTCCTCCCCTTTCTTCTCCCATTTCTTCTCTTCTCCTCTCCTCTCCTCTCCTCTCCTCTCCTCTTCTATCATCTCCTCTCCTCTCCTATCCTCTCCTCTCCCATCCTCTCCCATCCTCTCCCATCCTCTCCCATCCTCTCCACTCTCCTCTCCTCTCCTCTCCTCTCACCTCCTCCCCTCTCTTCTCCTCCCCTTTCCTCTCCTCTACACATACTCCCGTCTCATCTCTCCTCTCCACTCCACATCCTCTCCTCTCACATCCACTCACCGCTCCTCTCCTCTCACCCTCTCCCATCCTCTCCCATCCTCTCCCATCCTCTCCTCTCCTCTACTCTCACCTCCTCCCCTTTCTTCTCCCCTCCTCTCCTTTCCCTCTTCTCCTCTCCTCTCCTTTCTTCTCCTCTCCTCTCTTCTCCTATCCTCATCTCTCTCTCCTCTCCTCTCCTCATCTCTCCCTCCTCTCACCTCCTCCCCTTTCCTCTCCTCTCCTCCAATCTCCTCTCTTCTCTTCTCCTATCTTCTCCCCTCCTCTCCTCCCCTTTCTTCTCCTCCCCTTTATTCTCCTCTCCTCTCCTCTCCTCATCTCTCCCTCCTCACACCACCTCCCCTCTCCTCTCCTCTCACCTCCTCCCCTTTCTTCTCCTCCCCTTTCCTCTCCTCTACACCTACTCCCGTCTCAACTCTCCTCTCCACTCCACATTCTCTCCTCTCACATCCCCTCACCGCTCCTCTCCTCTCACCTCCTCCCCTCCTCTCACCTCTCCTCTCCTCTCCTCTCTTCTCTTCTCCCCTCCTCTCCTCTCCTCTCCTCATCTCTCCCTCCTCTCACCTCTCCCCCTTTCTTCTCCTCTCCTCTCCTCCCCTCTCCTCTCCTCCCCTTTCTTCTCCTCTCCTCTCCTCTCCTCTCACCTCCTCCCCTTTCTTCTCCTCCCCTTTCCTCTCCTCTACACCTACTCCCATCTCATCTCTCCTCTCCACTCCACATTCTCTCCTCACATCCCCTCACCGCTCCTCTCCTCTCCCCTCTCCTCTCCTCTCCCCTCCTCTCCCCTCCTCTCCTCTCCTCCCCTTTCTTCTCCTCTCCTCTCCTCCCCTTTCTTCTACTCCCCTTTCTTCTCCTCCCTTTCTTCTCCTCCCATTTCTCCTCTCCTCTCATCTCCTCTCCTCATCTCTCCCTCCTCTCACCTCCTCCCCTTTCCTCTCCTCTCTTCTCTTCTCCTCGCCTCTCTTCTCCTCCCCTTTCCTCAACTCTACACCTACTCCCATCTCATCTCTCCTCTCCACTCCAGATCCTCTCCACATCCTCTCCTCTCACATCCCCTCACCACTCCTCTCCTCTCACCCTCTCCCATCCTCTCCTCTCCTCTCACCTCCTCTCCTCCCCTTTCTTCTCCTCCCCTTTCTTCCCCTTTCTTCTCCTCTCCTCTCCTCTCCTCTTCTATCCTCTCCTCATCTCTCCTTCTCTCCTCTCCTCATCTCTCCCTCCTCTCACCTCCTCCCCTTTCTTCTCCTCCACTTTCCTCTCCTCTACACCTACTCCCGTCTCATCTCTCCTCTCCACTCCAGATCCTCTCCTCTCACATCCCCTCACTGCTCCTCTCCTCTCACCTTCTCCTCTCACCTTCTCCTCTCACCTTCTCCTCTCCTCTCCTCCTCTCCTCTCCTCTCCTCATCTCTCCCTCCTCTCAACTCCTCCCCTTTCTTCTCCTCTCCTCTCCTACCCTTTCTTCTCCTCCACTTTCTTCCTCTCTCCTCTCCTCTCTTCTCTTCTCCTCTCCCCTGTCTTCTCCTACCCTGTCTTCTCCTACCCTGTCTTCTCCTCCCCTGTCTTCTCCTCCCCTGTCTTCTCCTACCCTGTCTTCTCCTCCCCTGTCTTCTCCTCCCCTGTCTTCTCCTCCCCTGTCTTCCTCTCTCCTCTCCTCTCCTCTCCTCCCCTGTCTTCTCCTCCCCTGTCTTCTCCTCCCCTGTCTTCTCCTCCCCTGTCTTCTCCTCCCCTGTCTTCTCCTCCCCTGTCTTCTCCTCCCCTGTCTTCTCCTCCCCTGTCTTCTCCTCTCCTCTCTTCTCCTCCCCTGTCTTCTCCTCCCCTGTCTTCTCCTCCCCTGTCTTCTCCTCCCCTGTCTTCTCCTCCCCTGTCTTCTCCTCTCTTCTCTTCTCTTCTCCTCGCCTCTCTTCTCCTCCCCTTTCCTCAACTCTACACCTACTCCCATCTCATCTCTCCTCTCCACTTCAGATCCTCTCCACATCCTCTCCTCTCACATCCCCTCACCACTCCTCTCCTCTCACCCTCTCCCATCCTCTCCTCTCCTCTCATCTCCTCTCCTATCCTCTCCTATCCTCTCCTCATCTCTCTCTCATCTCACCTCCTCTCCTCCCCTTTCTTCCCCTTTCTTCTCCTCTCCTCTCCTCTCCTCTTCTATCCTCTCCTCATCTCTCCTCCTCTCCTCTCCTCATCTCTCCCTCCTCTCACCTCCTCCCCTTTCTTCTCCTCCACTTTCTTCTCCTCTACACCTACTCCCGTCTCATCTCTCCTCTCCACTCCAGATCCTCTCCTCTCACATCCCCTCACCGCTCCTCTCCTCTCACCTTCTCCTCTCACCTTCTCCTCTCCTCTCCTCCTCTCCTCTCCTCTCCTCATCTCTCCCTCCTCTCAACTCCTCCCCTTTCTTCTCCTCTCCTCTCCTCTCCTACCCTTTCTTCTCCTCCCCTTTCTTCTCCTCTCCTCTCCTCTCTTCTCCTATCCCCTTTCTTCTCCTCCCCTGTCTTCTCCTCCCCTGTCTTCTCCTCCCCTGTCTTCTCTTCCCCTGTCTTCTCTTCCCCTGTCTTCTCTTCCCCTGTCTTCTCTTCCCCTGTCTTCTCTTCCCCTGTCTTCTCTTCCCCTGTCTTCTCCTCCCCTGTCTTCTCCTCCCCTTTCTTCTCCTCTCTTCTCTTCTCCTCTCTTCTCTTCTCCTCCCCTCTATTCTCCTCCCCTTTCCTCTCCTCTACACCTACTCCTGTCTCATCTCTCCTCTCCACTCCACATCCTCTCCTCTCACATCCCCTCACCGCTCCTCTCCTCTCACCCTCTCCCATCCTCTCCTCTCCTCTCATCTCCTCTCCTATCCTCTCCTCATCTCTCCCTCATCTCACCTCCTCTCCTCCCATTTCTTCTCCTCCCCTTTCTTCTCCTCTCCTCATCTCTCCTCATCTCTCCTCTCCTCTCCTCATCTCTCCCTCCTCTCACCTCCTCCCCTTTCTTCTCCTCCCCATTCCTCTCCTCTACACCTACTCCCGTCTCATCTCTCCTCTCCACTCCAGATCCTCTCCTCTCACATCCCCTCACTGCTCCTCTCACCTTCTCCTCTCACCCACTCCTCTCCTCTCCTCCCTTTTCTTCTCCTCCACTTTCTCCTCTACTCCTCTCTTCTCTTCTCCTCCCCTCTCTTCTCCTCCCCTTTCCTCTCCTCTACACCTACTCCCGTCTCATCTCTCCTCTCCACTCCACATCCTCTCCTCTCACATCCCCTCACCTCTCCTCTCCTCTCACCTTCTCCTCTCCTCTCCCTCCTCTCACCTCCTCCCCTTTCTTCTCCTCCCCTTTCATTTCCTCTCCTCTACACCTACTCCCGTCTCATCTCTCCTCTCCACTCCAGATCCTCTCCTCTCACATCCCCTCACCGCTCCTCTCCTCTCACCTTCTCCTCTCCTCATCCCCCCTCCTCTCACCTCCTCCCCTTTCTTCTCCTCTCCTCTCCTCTCCTCCCCTTTCTTCTCCTCCTCTTTCTTCTCCTCTCCTCTCCTCTCCCTCCTCTCACCTCCCCACTTTCTTCTCCTCTCCTCTCCTTTCTTCTCCTCCCCTTTCTTCTCATCTCTTCTCCTTCTCTTCTCATTATTTCCCCTCTCCACCACCACCTTCCACAGAAGGAAGAGAAGGGTCTCTATGGTGGGGGTGGGGGTGTGGCTGGGCAATCATAGCCACAGTATCCTTCATTTAAAAAGCATGCGCAATTGGATCGCGGATTGATCTTAAACATCCTGATAACACCTTCCATTACGTAGAACTAATGACATGAATGCAATAACTGGTCAAATACTAGAGGACTGCTTTGAAGTTGGTGGGCTGAGAAGAGTGAGCTCTCTCCGTCTTGTTACCAAGCAACTGATACCTTTGGGTAGCCGATGGATACGAGTGACCTCACAAGATGAACACTGAGCCAAGGCTTTGCTGGATCATGATCAGTTTATATTAAGAATGGTCTCCTGAGATGCATCCCATCAAACTATTTATTTTTTAGCAAATATTGCACTGACATGAGCATATATGTCAAGTTTTGGCTCAGTATGGCTCAGTATGGTACTATTAAGATATAAATTGGAGGCTAAACGAGTATGACATGGGTAGGCAACCCTGTTCCTGGAATGCCACAGGTAGGCCTATTGCAGGATTTTGTTCCAACTTGGCACCACACCTGACTGAGCTAATTCATCAGTACAGTGATTACCTAAATTCAATGCACATGGTCTTCCAGGTGGGTTAAATCAAAAACATGAAGTGCCTGCAGCACTCCAGGACCAGGGTTACCTACCCCTGTTATAGGATATACATTTATGTGGGTTAACCTCTAGCGTCGAGCAATCCCGTATCCGGGAGCGTAATCATAGCCTCAAGCTCATTAGCATAATGCAACGTTAACTATTCATGAAAATCGCAAATTAAATGAAATAAATATATTGGCTCACAAGCTTAGCCTTTTGTTAACTACTTGAAACTCCCCATCCCGGTTCCGGGTTTGTGACTAAAGCCTCAGGCTCATTTGCATAACGCAACGTTAACGATTTCTGAAAATCGCAAATAAAATGAAAATAATGCGTCTGCTCTCAAGCTTAGCCTTTTCTTAACAACACTGTCATCTCAGATTTTCAAAATATGCTTTTGAACCATAGAAATTGACTAATTTGTGTAAGAGTATGCAAAGCTAGCATAGCATTTTGAGTAGCATTTAGCACGCAACATTTTCACAAAAAACAAATAAATAAAATCATTTACCTTTGAAGAGCTTCTGATGTTTTCAATGAGGAGACTCTCAGTTACATACCAAATGCGCAGTTTTTCCTGAAAGCGTCTGTGTGTAGGAGAAATCGTTCCGTTTTCTACATTGCGTCTGGCTACCGAAACGAACCGAAAATTCAGTCACCTACAACGTAAAACTTTTTCCGGATTAACTACATAATATCGACCGAAACATGGCAAACGTTGTTTGGAATCAATCCTCAAGGTGTTTTTTCACATATCTCTTCATTGATATGCAGTACGTGGAAGCTTGCTTTCCTCTCTGTATCCCATGGAAAAATACTGGCAGGTGACTTTTGCGCACCAATTTCGGCGCAGGACACCGGGCGGACACCTGGTAAATGTGGTCTCTTATGGTCAATCTTCCAATGATCTGCCTACAAATACGTCACAATGCTGCAGACACCTTGGGGAAACGACAGAAAGGGCAGGCTCATTCCTCTCGCATTCACAGCCATATAAGGAGACAATGGAAAACAGAGCCTCAAAAATCCTTGTCATTTCCTGGATGCCATCTCATCTTGGTTTTGCCTGAAGCTCACGTTCTAGGGCACGCACAGAGAATATCTTGGTATTTCTGGACACGTCAGAGTGTTTTCTTTCGAATGCTATCAATTATATGCATAGTCGAGCATCTTTTTGTGACAAAATATCTTGTTTAAAACGGGAACGTTTTTCATCCAAAAATGAAATAGCGCCCCCATAGATGTAAGAGGTTAACAACACTGTCATCTCAGATTTTCAAAATATGCTTTTCAACCATAGCTACACAAGCATTTGTGTAAGAGTATTGATAGCTAGCATTTTCAGCAGGCAACATTTTCACAAAAACAAGAAAAGCATTCAAATAAAATAATTTACCTTTGAAGAACTTCGGATGTTTTCAATGAGGAGACTCTCAGTGAGATAGCAAATGATCAGTTTTTCCAAAAATATTATTTGTGTAGGAGAAATCGCTCCGTTTTGTTCATCACGTTTGGCTAAGAAAAAAAAACACGAAAATTCAGTCATTACAACGCCAAACTTTTTTCCAAATTAACTCCATAATATCAACAGAAACATGGCAAACGTTGTTTAGAATCAATCCTCAAGGTGTTTTTTACATATCTATTCGATGATAAATCATTTGTGGCAGTTGCCTTTCTCCTCTGAACCTAATAGAAAAGTGGACGCAGCTGGAGATTGCGCAATAATTTCGACGGAGGACCCCAAGCGGATACCTGGTAAATGTAGTCTCTTATGGTCAATCTTCCAATGATATGCCTACAAATACGTCACAATGCTGCAGACACCTTGGGGAAACGACAGAAAGTGTAGGCTCATTCCTGGCGCATTCACAGCCATGTAAGGAGACATTGGAACACAGCGCATTCAAAATCTGGGGCATTTCCTGTATGAAATTTCATCTTGGTTTCGCCTGTTGCATTAGTTCTGGGGCACTCACAGACAATATCTTTGCAGTTTTGGAAACGTCAGTGTTTTCTTTCCAAAGCCTTCAATTATATGCATAGTCGAGCATCTTTTCGTGACAAAATATCTTGTTTAAAACGGGAACGTTTTTTTTATCCAAAAATTAAAAGAGCGCCCCTTATATCGAAGAAGTTGACACTACAATCCTTGGGAACCAAAGACTAGCTTAACATATGAACTGCTACTACTATCCCAGAGAAGACAGCTTCTTCTGCTTCTCACAGTATGATACTACTGCTGTTGCTGTCATCTTACTAGATTGTTGCTGTCATCTTACTAGATTGTTGCTGTCATCTTCCTAGATTGTTGCTGTCATCTTACTAGATTGTTGCTGTCATCTTACTAGATAGTTGCTGTCATCTTACTAGATAGTTGCTGTCATCTTACTAGATTGTTGCTGTCATCTTACTAGATTGTTGCTGTCATCTTACTAGATTGTTGCTGTCATCTTACTAGATTGTTGCTGTCTTCTGAATAGATTGTTGCTGTCTTCTGAATAGATAGTTGCTGTCTTCTGAATAGATTGTTGCTGTCTTCTGAATAGATTGTTGCTGTCTTCTGAATAGATTGATACAGTGTGAATGACAGCAGCGTATGGACATTCACATTGGTAGATCAACTGTGTTGTATTGACTTGCATTGTCAGGCAAACGTTGCATCTGGGTCCACAGAGGTCCACTTATCCAGGTTGTCAGGAGACTGTCAGGGAGTTTCGTCGACTCCCAGCTCCAGTAATAGGCTGTGTTTAAAATGGCACCCAATACCCATAATTTACTGCATTACTTTTGACCTTGGCCCTGATTCCGATTCCAATTCTTTAATAGTCACATGCACAGGGTTGCAGATGTGATTCCAGCTCCAACACGCAGGAATAGTGAAATAAAATAATTACAATGGTTGAATAAATACATGTTCATTGTGGTGGAGTCAGAGTAAAGACTGTCGAGGGGGTGGAGTGGAATGACCATAGGGGGAGCAGCAGTATGAACATTGAGGGGTGGGGTGGAATGACCATAGGGGGAGCAGCAGTATGAACATTGAGGGGTGGGGTGGAAGGACCATAGGGGGAGCAGCAGTGTGAACATTGAGGGGTGGGGTGGAATGACCATAGGGGGAGCAGCAGTATGAACATTGAGGGGTGGGGTGGAATGACCATAGGGGGGGCAGCAGTATGAACATTGAGGGGTGGGGTGGAATGACCATAGGGGGAGCAGCAGTATGAACATTGAGGGGTGGGGTGGAATGACCATAGGGGGAGCAGCAGTATGAACATCGAGGGGGTGGGGTGGAATGACCATAGGGGGAGCAGCAGTATGAACATTGAGGGGGTGGGGTGGAATGACCATAGGGGGAGCAGCAGTATGAACATTGAGGGGGTGGAGTGGAATGACCATAGGGGTAGCAGCAGTATGAACATTGAGGGGGTGGGGTGGAATGACCATAGGGGGAGCAGCAGTATGAACATTGAGGGGGTGGGGTGGAATGACCATAGGGGGAGCAGCAGTATGAACATTGAGGGGGTGGGGTGGAATGACCATAGGGGGAGCAGCAGTATGAACATTGAGGGGGTGGGGTGGAATGACCATAGGGGGAGCAGCAGTATGAACATCGAGGGGGTGGGGTGGAATGACCATAGGGGGAGCAGCAGTATGAACATTGAGGGGGTGGGGGAATGACCATAGGGGGAGCAGCAGTATGAACATTGAGGGGGTGGGGTGGAATGACCATAGGGGGAGCAGCAGTATGAACATTGAGGGGTGGGGTGGAATGACCATAGGGGGAGCAGCAGTATGAACATTGAGGGGGTGGGGTGGAATGACCATAGGGGGAGCAGCAGTATGAACATTGAGGGGGTGGGGGGAATGACCATAGGGGGAGCAGCAGTATGAACATTGAGGGGTGGGGTGGAATGACCATAGGGGGAGCAGCAGTATGAACATTGAGGGGTGGGGTGGAATGACCATAGGGGGAGCAGCAGTATGAACATTGAGGGGGTGGGGTGGAATGACCATAGGGGGAGCAGCAGTATGAACATTGAGGGGGTGGGGTGGAATGACCATAGGGGGAGCAGCAGTATGAACATTGAGGGGGTGGGGTGGAATGACCATAGGGGGAGCAGCAGTATGAACATTGAGGGGGTGGGGTGGAATGACCATAGGGGGAGCAGCAGTATGAACATTGAGTGAAATAAAAACTAAAAAGTAATAATATACATATTAATAACTGGAACAGTGAGAGTTATCCATCGGGGGAGTAGCAGGTAAGGTAAGTGAGAGTTAAGGGTGTGTTGGGGGGGGGTGCATGATGCTCTGGTACTGCCCGCGTCTGAGTGATTGAAGTGGGGAGAACAGGGCATGGCTTGAGTGGCTGGGATCTCTGATGATCTTGGCCTTCCTTCGACACCTGGTGTTGTAGGTGTCCTGTAGGTCGGGCAGTGTGAACCCAATCGAGCGTTTTGTCTAAATGTATAACCCTCTGAAAAGCCTTGAGATCCAAGCCTTGCGGTCCGCGGCGGTGGAGTTGCCGTACCTGGCTGAGGCAGCCTGACATTATGCTCTCGATTAACTGAGTACGCACTCATGTCCTCGTGTACAGGATCAGTGTCGAGGAGGTGATGTTGCCTACCTTCATCACTTGGAGGCATCCCATCAGGAAGTCCAGGACTCAGTTACATAGGGAGCAGTTCAGACCCAGGCCTGTGAGCTTTGTACTGAGCTTATAGGGCACTATGGTATTGAAGGCTGAGCTGTAGTCGATGAACATCAGGCGGGTAAGGGCAGTGTGCAGTGCAATGGTGAATGCGTCAGCCGTGGATCTCTCAGGGCGGTAGGCGAATTGGAGAGGGTTGAGTGTGTTTGGGTGGGAGGAGGTGATGTGGTCTTTGACTAGCCTCTCAAAGGACTTCGTGGTGATGGAAGTGAGTGCTAGTCATTGAGTTCAGTTATCACAGGGATGATAGTGGACATCTTGAAGCAGGTGGGTATAAATGCTTGAGCTATAGGGAGAGATTGAACATGTCTGAGAACACAACAGCCAGCTGGGCTGCTCTGAGGGCATAGCTAGATGAGTCTGGTCAGAAGTAGCACACTGCTTTAGGAGTAGGGGGCCATTTGGGATGCATTCATATTCACAATTCACAAACATTATTACACATCCTTTTTTCAAAATCTAGACTAAATGTGTAGTTCTATAAAGTGCTAGATAAATACAATCAAGTTAATTGATTTAAGTTCTGATGAAATCATAAACATTCTCCTTAGGTAAACACAAAATCTAATCCGCTATATAATAGAAATCTGTCTCTCTGTCTCTCTCTGTCTCTCTCTGTCTCTCTCTGTCTCTCTCTGTCTCTCTCTGTCTCTCTCTGTCTCTCTCTGTCTCTCTCTGTCTCTCTCTCTTCCATTCTAGGGCTGTGGCTGTCATGACATTTTGTCAGCCGGTAATTGTCAAGCAAATAACTGCCGGTTTGACGGTAATTGACCGTTATTTAACATAAACACAAATCGTGTCCTCCTATATGCTTAATTTAGTTACAAATGCAACTTTAGTTGTTCTACAAATGTTGGGCTATATGTTATGCTTTTTTATACATTCTAAGGCTGCATGATGTGAATCTAATGATGATTGTAAAAAATGTGCTTGAAAAGGCATGAGCTCTGCTTAGTTTTATTGCACAGGCTGTACACACTTCATCAGTCTCTCATTCACAATTTGACAAGTACTTGGAAATTCCTCGAATTTTGCGGTGGCTCCACTAAAATAATCCAGGCCTTTTGTGGCCAGTGGCCTTGGGCTGAATATAATAATTATAATTCCCTTCTTCTGGCTGCGTGCTCTGAAGCACCTCTCACTCATATATCTCAGATATTTCAATTCTTATGAGCCAATGCCCGTCACGTGATTGGGTATTTCTCACAGGCTATAAGTGAAGACAGACACATAGGGGACTCAACGGTCGTCCTTATCAAATTCCAAGCCATATATTGAAGATGTTAGAAGAACTGTCCACATGTACTTTTTGTCAGGCAACAAGATGAGTAGGTCTAACAAACAGTGAAAGCACTAGCCCATGTTAATCTACTATCTCCCATAGTACAGAAGTTGACCTATTCTATTCTGTGCGAGAAATAAATATTCCAAACATAGTCTGGGACAGTTGTGGGATGTGATAGATCCTGAATTAATACAACCACTAGCATCAAAACACATTTAAAAGCAATGAGGCTGATGCAACAGATCAGAACGTTTGGATAAAATGTTGATAAACTAATAGGCTATTTCACCACATTATAAGCACAGCAATGTACACACGGCAGCAGGCTGTAAGCACTACTGTTCCAAAATTCAATCAATTAGCGGTAAAACACCATCTCAAAAGCGTTCTCAAATGTGATTATGCATGTACAGTATGTTCTTATTATAAAGGTACATTTTTATGGTGGAAATTATCTTCCCCAAACTTGAAACTCACACGCTGCTTATTTATGCCAGTTAGGCTTTACACTCTTTGTAAAGTGGATTAATGTTCTTCAATTTAAGAAGTTTTTGGGCCACTTTAGTTGTGAATTAAACCTTATCAAAACATATAAGCCTATAGGCTAGTCTACATGAGGTGTTTGACTATGATTTAAAGACGGCTTGCCCTGTTTCTTTCCTTTCTGCACACAAGCTGGGCATCATTCACAAGTGATAATATATAATTCACTAGTGATAATATATAATTCACAAGTTCTTAATTGTTTATTGTTTACTCCATGTATAACTGTGATGTTGTCTGTTCACACTGCCATGCTTTATCTTGGCCAGGTCGCAGTGAGAACTTGTTCTCAACTAGCCTGTGAAATTTGTTTTGATTTGATTTAGTCTCGAAACAGTGGCAGGGGGGGGGGAAATGTCATCTCTGCACTTAAATAACGAATGGAGGACACTTTTCCTGTGGTTCATTTTTATGCCAGCCATGTAGGCTATACTCCTGTTGTAAAGTGAAGTAATGTGCTTAATATTAGGACAGTTGAGAAATAAATGTAGTACACCTAGCCTATGAAAAACTGATGGAATCCTCCTCTTCTTAATTGAGGCCATAATAACTCTCTTTTCTCACGCAATTGCATAGCCTTTAATAAAAACACATTGATGTCAGAGTAATTAGAGTGACAATAAAGTGTTGTGATCCGGGCAGTTAGAGCGTTTGATAGGTTACTAATGACCATCAGCAGCATCAGATTTTGGAGAAGCATAATTACCGTGACTAAACGTCATGTCGTTATGACTCGTGACCGTCTGTGGGGCGGTAATGCGGTCACTGTAAGAAACCTAGCTGATACCTGGTCCTTGGTTGAGGACCTGTGTTAGAAATGTCCAGGCTGATACCTGGTCCATCTCTAATAAATTGTCTCTACCCCCTGTCCTTTTGGCGAATATGCAATCACTGGAAAATAAACTGGATGAGCTCCGTTCAAGGATATCCTATCAACGGGAAATTAAGATCTGTAATATATTATGCTTCTCTGAGTCACGGCTGAACAAAGATATAAATCATATAAATCTAGCTGTTCTTTCTATTCATTCGCAGGACAGAACGTCAGAGTCTGGTAAGATCACGGATGGTGGTGTCTCTATATTTTACTAGGCAAGTCAGTTAAGAACAAATTCTTATTTTCAATGACTGCCTAGGAACAGTGGGTTAACTGCCTGTTCAGGGGCAGAGCTCCAGATTTGTACCTTGTCAGCTCAGGGATTTGAACTTGCAACCTTTCGGTTACTAGTCCAACGCTCTAACCGCTAGGCTAACAGCCGGTGCGCAATCTCTAATATTAAGGAGGTCTCGAAATTCTGCTTGTGTAACGGATGTGAAACAGATAGCTAGTTAGCGGTGGTGCGCGCTAAATAGCTTTTCAATCGGTGACGTCACTTGCTCTGAGACCTTGAAGTAGTGGTTCCTTGCTGCTGCAAGGGCCGCGGTTTTTGTGGAGCGATGGGTAACAATGCTTCATGGGTGACTAATGTTGATGTGTGCCTTGAGTCCCTGGTTCGCGCCCGGGTATTGCCGAGGGGACGGTTTAAAGTCTATACTGTTACATTGATGCTGAAGACCCGGATCACTGGTTGCTGCGAAAAAAAAGAGGAGGTCAAAAGGGGGGTGAGTGTAACGGATGTGAAATGGCTAGCTAGTTAGTGGTGGTGCGCGCTAAATAGCGTTTCAATCGGTGACGTCACTTGCACTGAGACCTTGAAGTAGTGGTTCCCATTGCTCTGCAAGGGCCACGGCTTTTGTGGAGCGATGGGTACTGTTGCTGATGTGTTCAGAGGGTCCCTGGTTTGCGTCCGGGTATGGGCGAGGGGACGGTCAGAAGTTATACTGTTACACTTGCCTGAGTTAGAATGCCTCATGATAAACTGTAGACCATATTATTTACCAAGATCATTTTTGAGTTTTTACCAAGATCATCTATATTTTTCATAGCTGTCTATTAACCACCAGAAACCAATGCTGGCACTAAGACTGCACTCAATGAGCTGTATAGGTCCGTCAGCAAACAGAAAATATTCTTCCAGAGGAGGCGCTCCTAATGCAGGAAAACTGAAATCTGTTTTACCTAATTTCTACCAGCACTAGAGGGATAAAAACTATAGAACTCCTTTACTCCACACACGAAGATGGATTTAAAGCTCTCCCTCGCCCTCCATTTGTCAAATCGGACCATAACTCCTATCCCCCTGATTTCGGCTGACAAGCAAAAACTCAAACAGGAAGCTCCAGTGATGCACTAAATGCTGAAGTGGTCCAATGAAGCAGATGCTAAGCTACAGGACTGTTTCACTAGCACAGACTGGAATATGTTCTGGGATTTATCCGATGGCATTGAGAATTTTACCACATCAGTTACCTGCTTCGTGCATTGACGACATTATCCCCACAGTGACCACATGTACATATCCCAACCAGAAGCCATGGATAACAGGCAACATCAGCAATAAGCTATAGCTGTCACTTTCAAGGAGGAAGACACCAGTTCGGACGCTTACAAGAAATCCTGCTACTCCCGCCGATTAACCATCAAGCATTCAAAGCGTCAAGACAGGACTTAAATTGAATCCTACTGCACTGGCTCTGATGCTTTTTGGATGTTGCAGGGTTTGAAACTATCACGGATTTCAAAGGGAAACCAAGCCAAGAGTAGCGAGCTAAATGCCTTCCTTCTTAGATGCGACACCGAACCATGTGTGAGAGCACCAGCTGTTCCAGACGACTATATGATCACGCTTTCTGTAGGCTGCAGAGCCAGATGGATTACCAGGGTGCATACTCAGAGCATGTGCTGACCAGCTGGCAGGTGTCTTCATTTACATTTTTAACCTCTTCCTGACCTAGTCTGCAATACCTACATGTTTCCAGCAAACACACATTATCCCCGTGCTTAAGAACACCAAGGTAACCTAGATGACTACCGCCCCGTAGTACTCACATCTGTAGTCATAAAATGCTTTGAACGGCTGGTCATGGCTCACATCAACATCATGATCGCAAAAACCCTAGAACAACTCTAATTTACATACCGCCCCAACAGATCCACAGATGACTCAATCTTTATTTCACTCCACACTGCCCTTTCCCACCTGGACAAAAGGAACACCTACGTGAGAATGCTGTTCATTGACTCCAGTGTAGGGCTCAACACCATTGTGCCTTCCAAGCTCATCACTGAGCTAAGGATCCTGGGACTGAGCACCTCCCTCTGCACCTGCATCCAGGACCTCCTGACAGGCTGCTCGCAGGTGGTGACGGTAGGCAGCAACCCATCCACCACGCTGATCCTCAACACATGGGCCCCCACAGGGTTTTTATTTATTTTTTATTTGAAAAAAAAAGGGGTGCGCGCTAAGTCCCCTCCTGTACTCCATGTTCACCCATGACTGCATGGCTGTGCATGATTCCAATACCATCATTACGTTTGCGGATAACACAGCAGTGATAGACCTGATCATCGATGATGATGACAGGGCGGAGGTCAGAGACCTGACAGTGTGGTGCCAGGGCAACAACCTCTCCCTCAACGTGGGCAAGACAAAGGAGCTGATCATGTAGAGGAAACGGAGGGCCGAGCACGCCTCCATTCACATGGACAGGGCACTAGTAGAGTGGGTCGTGAGCTTCAAGTTCCTCGGTGTCCACATCACTAATGAATTAACATGGTCCACACACAGGGCACAACAATGTCCCTTCCCCCTCAGGAGGCTGAAAAGATTCGGAATGGGCCTTCTGCTTGGCCTCCAACCACAAGGTGCTACAGAGGGTAGAGCGTACGGCCCAGTACATCACTGGGGACAAGCTCCCTGCCGTGTACCAGGCGGTGTCAGAGGAAGGCCTTAAAATTGTCAGACTCCAGCCACCCAATGCATAGACTGTTCTCTCAACTATCGCACGGCAATCGGTCATGGAACGCCAAGTCTGTAGCCAAAAGGCTCCTGAACAGCTTCTACCCCCAAGCTATAAGACTGGTAAATAATGTTGTTAATCAAGTGGCTAAAAGGACAATCTACATCAACCCCCGTTATTCAGATTTTTTTTATCTTAATTGTTTTGCATTGACTCCCCTCCCACTGGCTCCCCTCCCACTGGCTCTATGCTCTATACTTTACCTACACACTCACACATACTACACTGACACTCCAACACACACACACACACACACACACACACACACACACACACACACACACACACACACACACACACACACAAAACATTCACACACATGCATATTTATGCCATATACACACACATACACAAACACACACACACATACACACACACATACAAAACATACACACACATGCATATTTACACCACATACACACACATACACAAACACAAACACACACACATATACATATACATACAGGCACAACACGTACGCTGCTGTTACTCTGTTTATTATATATTCTGATATCCTTGTCACTTTTACCCCTACCCTTATGTACATACTGTATTAACTCAACTACCTCGTACCCCTGCATATTAACTTAGTACCGTTACTTCTTGTATATAGCCTCAACATCTTTATATCCTATCCTTTTTTTTGTTTGAAACTGTTTGTCTTACTTTTTAACTCTGCACTGTTGAGAAGGGGCTCATAAGTAAGCATTTCTAGTCTACACCTGCTGTATTCGGTGCATGTGACCAGTAAAATTTAATTTGATGCTTGGTAGAGAAACTGTGTGTTAGAAATGTCCAGCCTGATACCTGGTCCCAGCTGACGTCTGGTAGAAAACGGGTGGATGGATTAAGTGCATGATGTTTTTCCCTCTGGTTAGTATTTCTCCTAGTCACCTCACTTATCCACTCTCATCAAGCCTCTGTTTTCATCTGCAGCCAACAGCTGCTTGACACTGACCCATATTTAGTACAAACATGACCTACCAACTTGTTACGTTCGTGATGAATGCTGACAGGCTAAGTCCTCATGTAAATTATCATGTTTTCTTATTAGAAGGTCATGTGCAAGGCAATGTGTAATCACATAATCCACAGGAGGCTGGTGGCACCTTAACTGGGAAGAACGAGCTCGTGTTAATGACTGGAGCAGAGTGAGTGGAATTGTATCAAATACACCGAACACATGGTTACCAAGTGTTTGATGCCATTCCATTCGCTCCATTCTGAACATTATTATGAGCCGTCCTCCCCTCAGCAGCCTCCTGTGACATCATCTCATTGAGTATGTATCTCCTTTAGCTCCTTTCAGAGAAGTGTGATCATCATGAATGTGTACAATCAAAGCAGAACCTGATGTACTGTGTAGGAGTCACACTCAAAAGGCCTCAGAGGCCTGCACTTAAGAAAGCAGGAACATTTGCGTGACAATATAAAAAAGCTGAAAAAAATGGTCCCCCTAGCTCCAAGATAAAAATGATGTAGCGCGAGGAGAGGACTTCAGAATGGTAGCATTTCTCGAGCCTTTGCCCTCAGCATTTTTTTCTGAAACTGTGGCGGGGGAGCCACTGTAAATATTTAAATTAAGGATTGCAGCTTTAAACAGTTAAATTAGCATTCAGCTTGGAATACTCCCTGGTACAACTATACATGACCAAATCAATCAGCCATGCTTACTTCTCTCACAGTCCAGATACACAGTCAACATATTCTTAATACGACCTACACTACATGTTCAATAGCGAGTTGTATATTTCAAGGGTGGATTTCACATGTGACATTGAAATGTACTTTGTGTTTAGCAGGAGAAATGGAAAATATGGAGGCTAATATGGTAATTAAGGAGATTTAGAAAAGAGAAAACTGTACTATTAAGGGAAAGGGGATACCTAGTCAGTCAGTTGTACAACTGAAATGTATCTTCCGCATTTAACCCAACCCCTCTGAATCGGAAAGGTGCGGAGGACTGTCATAATCAACATCAGCGCCCAGGGAACAGTTGTTGTTGGTAGTTAGCTGCCTTGCACAGGGGCAGAACAACATGTATTTACGTTGTCGGCTGGGGGATTCAGTTGCTGGACCAACGCTCCTACCCATCAGGCTACCTGCCCCCATTATTATATGGTTTCAGACCTTTCATTCCAAATATTCCTATTGTCTTTTATTCCAGAACATTTATTTTCATTTTAACCATCTTTATTTGCAGGGCGGGTAGTTTACTTTCTAAATGCAATCTGCTACAGTTACTTGTTACCTGTCCAAAATTGTAACCAGCAATGTAACTTTCGATTTACGCAAACTGTTGACTCTATAGCCACTCATATCTGTTGTATCTTTAATCTGAGCCAATAGGGAAGTCTTTGTCTTCAGGCCTGGAGGCAAGCCAAAGTAATTCTGCTACCCAAGAATGATAAAGCGGCCTTTACTGGTTCTAACAGCCAAATCTTGGCAAACTGTTGGAAAAATCCCTCCAGGCCTGAGGACAAAGACTTTCCTCTAGGCTCAGATTAAAGATATGACAGATAAGAGTGTCTACAGTCAGCTACCATCCTCAGTAGCTTTCCATCTAAGTTGTCAATGCCAGGTTAGTCATTCTTGATTGATAACAATAATTTTTCCACCTCTCCCACGCTAACTGTACAAAATTCAAACGTGCAATGCTTTTCTTTCATTATTAGTTTTTTTTATACGAGTACGATGGCTCACTGTTCACTGTTGGCATTTCCTGCCTAAATTTTCCCACTTTGCCAATGAAGTGATCATTAAAATAATTGCCAACATCAAATGGTTTTGTGATGAATAAGCCATCTGATTGGATGAAAGATTGAGTTGAATTTGTCTTTCTGCCCATGATTTCATTTAAAATTCTCCAAAGTTTTCTTCTATCGTTCTTTATATCATTGATCTTGGCTTCATAATACATTTTCTTCTTCTTTTTGTTGAGTTGAGTCACATAATTTCTCAATTTGCAGAAAGACAGCCAGTCAGATGTGCAGCCAGACGTATTAGCCACACCTTTTGCCCCATCTGTTTCAACCATACAGTTGTTCAATTCCTCATCAATCCATTGAGTCTTAATAGTTCTAACAGTCAGTTTCTTAACAGGTGGATGTTTATCAATAATGGGAAGAAGCCATTTTTCATGAATTAAAGTCCAGCGTCTGGATGCTCAATAATAATCAAATCAGACCAACAAATATTTTCTTACATCACACACATAAGAGTCACAGCAAAATATGTTGTATGATCTCTTATACACTGTTTTAGGCCCAGCTGTTGGAACTTTGGCTTTCCTGGATATAGCCACTATACTGTGATCACTGTATCCAATGGGTACGGATACAGCTTTAGAACAAATTTCCACAGTGCATTCGGAAAGTATTCAGACCCCTTGACCTTTTCCACATTTGGTTATGTTACAGCCTTATTCTAAAAAGGATCACAATCTACACACAATACCTTATAATGTCAAAGAAAAACAGATTTTTTGAAATTTTTGAAAATGTATTAAAATTAAAAACCTGAACTATCAAATTTACATAAGCATTCAGACACTTTACTCAGTACTTTGTTGAAGCACCTTTGGCAGCTATTACAGCCTCAAGTCTTCTTGCCTGTGACGCTATAAGCTTGGTACACCTGTATTTGGGGAGTTTCTCCAATTTTTCTCTGCAGATCATCTCAAGCTCTTTCAGGTTGGATGGTCGAGCGCTGCTGCACAGCTATTTTCAGGTCTCTCCAGAGATGTTCAATCGGGTTCATGTCCAGGCTCTTGCTGGGCCATTCAAGGAAGGAAGGTTTTAAAAATATCAAAGATTCCAGCCACCCAATGCATAGCCTGTTCTCTCTGCTTCCCCACGGCAAGCGGTACAGGAGCGCCAAGTCTGTGACCAAAAGGCTCCTGAACAGCTTCTACCCCCAAGTTATAAGACAGCTGAATATCCCCAATATTATGATTTTTCATCTTAATTGTTTTGCATTGACTCCCCTCCCACTGGCTCTATGCTCTATACTTTACCTACACACTCACACATACTACACTGACACTCCAACACACAGACACACACACACGCACGCACACACACACACGCACACATGCGCACACATGAACGCATATTGATGGCACATACACACACACCACATACGCTGTGTGTTAGAAATGTCCAGCCTGATGCCTGGTCCCAGCTGATGTCTGGTAGAAAACGGGTGGATGGATTAAGTGCATGATGTTTTTCAACCTTTTTTTCAATGTTTTTCAAATGTTCCTGTTTTCTTATTAGAAGGTCATGTGCAAGGCAATGTGTAATCACATGATCCACAGGAGGCTGGTGGCACCTTAACTGGGGAGAATGAGCTCGTGTTAAAGTTTTAAACAATAACTTTGGCACTAATTTCAGAACGTCGTGGTCATTTTTCAAAACTCTAGACACAACTCAAAACGGTCATCACTTGTAACCTAGGCTGTCCAATGTTCAAAACATTGCATTGTGCATTCATATTGTTAAAGACACCTTGCACTTGCAGTATCATTTGTTCAAATAACTCATGTATCATGAAATACCATAGGACCATTCATTTAGATCACCCACACACAAGATACCGACAGTTTCACTGTGTAGTTGTTCATACAATCATTAAATATGGTAGTACAAAATATGTGATACATGTTTCATTATGCAACTACACATGAATACATCTCTGTAAAAGGAGTAGTAGAGAGAATACTACAGACACAGTGGAATCATTGAACAAAAAATGAAATTTATTGACGAAACATTGGTTTCTTTGAATCAAAAGCAAAAATAATTAGCTACAAAAAAAATAAAAGACAGTCAAAAAGGTCAACTGCAGTGTTCCTCACCTGGCTTACTGTAAAACATCACTGCAGTGTTCCTCACCTGGCTTACTGTAAAGAGCAAAATAAATATTGACTACTGTACTTCTATTTTCCATCAACCCTGCTTGTGGATTTGGCCACAGGTTCTCATCCACATCACAATAGATGTTTTCATTAGCCAAACATCTTGGGAAGAATCTTCGGGCATGGCAAATCCAGGCCTGACACTGGTCTGCCGTGATGTCATTGCATGTGTCATCCATGGCCTGGAGAAGGGTGGCTTGTTCGTGAGGGCGCCAATCATATACCTTCCACCTCCACATGGAGAAAAAATCCTCAATCGGGTTAAGGAAATGAGAGTTTGGGTGTAAGTACAGGGTGGTAAATTGTGGATGGGCCTGAAACCATGCTTGCACCATTCTGAGCATGGTGGAACCTGACATTATCCCACACAGTGACGTAGGTCATGCCATCAGCTCTACATACCTGATTTAGCTCATCAAGGAAGGTTACATTCAAACAGCGAATCATGTGGCTGCCTGCAACTCAATATATATATAGAGTAGAGAACTTTAGATGTTGTTCGACCAAATATTAGAATGGGCAAAATGAGTAATCTAAGCAACTTTGACCGTGGCATGATTGTTGAAGCCACACATGGTGATTCCAGCATCTCAGAAACAGCTGCCTTCCTGGGATTTTTACACACTACAGTCTCTAGAGTTTACAGAGAATGGTGCGATAAACAAAACACATTCAGTGAGCGGCAGTTCTGTGGGAAAAACCACCTTGTTAATGAGAGAGGTCAGAAGAGAATGTCCAACTCATTCAAGCTAATAGTTAGGCCGGAAACACTCAAATAACAGCTGTTTAAAACAGTGGTGTGCAGGAGGGCATCTCTTGACGTACAACACCGTGAATATTTCAGGCTGTTGTGGAGGCAAAAGGGGGTCCTACCCAGTACTAGATAGGTGTACCTAATAAAGTGTACATTAATGTCAAATCTGAAAACATGGTCTGGAAAAGTGGTACATGGGACCATAGAAACAGTGTCTGATAAAGAATGATGATGAAATATTACATCCATAGATAATGTAATCCGATTGGTTCATGTTCCACGGTAATTGGTGTCAATGGATCTCGTTATCCTGAAACTTTCATGATCTAAACATGGAATATTGTTTTTTCAGTTTCCGTAAAACTATGCATTAAGAGTAACGCAATAGTTACTTTTCATTTTGAGAATTTGTATCAATTGATAGTTACATCTGTAACGGTTCTCGTCTGTCGAAGGAGAAGCGGACCAAAATGCAGGGTGGTATTTTTGAGACATGTTTAATGACGAAAAAAACGAACAATACAAAAACAACAAACGGAACGTGAAAACCTATACAGCCTATCTGGTGACAACAAACACAGAGACAGGAACAATCACCCACGAAATACTCAAAGAATATGGCTGCCTAAATATGGTTCCCAATCAGAGACAACGATAAACACCTGCCTCTGATTGAGAACCACTCCAGACAGCCATAGACTATGCTAGATAACCCCCACTAAGCCACACACCCAATACCTAACAAAACCCCAAGACAAAACACACCACAATAAACCCATGTCACACCCTGGCCTGACCAAATAAATAAAGACAAACACAATAAACTTCGACCAGGGCGTGACAACATCATTGTAATGAAATGAATAGACAGTCATCTGAGATGCATTTTGAAATGGTAATACTTTACTGTTATGTTGTGTCATTTTGAACAGGTGACTATAGTTCAATGAACAAATGATCTTAGCTTTTGGAAAAAGTGTTAAGAGTTTTGAAACATTTGCATTTTGATCATTGGTTATGAGTTTTGTGTCTAGACTTTTGAAAAATGACATCAAGGTTCTGAAATTAGTGCCAAAGTGATTGTAAAAAACTGTAATGACTGGAGCAGAATGAGTGGAATTGTATCAAATTCATCAAACACATTCGCTCCATTCTGAACACTATTATGAGCCGTCCTCCCCTCAGCAGCCTCCTTTGACATCATCTCATTGAGTATGTATCTCCTTTAGCTCCTTTCAGAGAAGTGTGATCATCATGAATGCGTACAATCAAAGCAGAACCTGATGTACTGTGTAGGAGTCACACTCAAAAGGCCTCAGAGGCCTGCACTTAAGAAAGCAGGAACATTTGCATGACAATATAAAAAAGCTGAAATAATTGTTTCCCTTGCTACAAAATCAGAATGAGGTAGAGCGAGGAGAGGAGAAAGAAAGAGGAGAGGATGGGAGAATGATAGAGGAGAGGAGAGCGAAGGTGAATTTATACAAATTGGGGGGAAGAGAGAGAGAGAGAGAGAGAGAGAGAGAGAGAGAGAGAGAGAGAGAGAGAGAGAGCCATTTCTAATTAGGAACAGTGAGCCTTCAATGTCATTTATAGTTAATAAACAGTGAGCTGTCAATGTCATTTATAATTAGGAACAGTGGGCTGTCAAGGTCATTTATAGTTAGGAACAGAGAGCGGTCAAGGTCATTTATAGCTAGGAACAGTGAGCTGTCAAGGTCATTTATAATCAAGAACAGTGAGCTGTCAATGCCATTTATAGTTAGGAATAGTGAGCTGTCAATGTCATTTATAGTTAGGAACAGTGAGCTGTCAATGTCATTTATAGTTAATAAACAGTGAGCTGTCAATGTCATTTATAATTAGGAACAGTGGGCTGTCAAGGTCATTTATAGTTAGGAACAGAGAGCGGTCAAGGTCATTTATAGCTAGGAACAGTGAGCTGTCAAGGTCATTTATAATCAAGAACAGTGAGCTGTCAATGCCATTTATAGTTAGGAATAGTGAGCTGTCAATGTCATTTATAGTTAGGAACAGTGAGCTGTCAATGTCATTTATAGTTAGGAACAGTGAGCTGTCAAGGTCATTTATAATCAAGAACAGTGAGCTGTCAATGCCATTTATAGTTAGGAATAGTGAGCTGTCAATGTCATTTATAGTTAGGAACAGTGAGCTGTCAATGTCATTTATAGTTAGGAACAGTGAGCTGTCAAGGTCATTTATAGTTAATAAACAGTGAGCTGTCAAGGTAATTTATAGTTAGGAACAGTGAGCTGTCAAGGTAATTCATAGTTAATAAACAGTGAGCTGTCAAGGTAATTTATAGTTAATAAAAAGTGAGCTGTTAAGGTAATTTATAGTTAATAAACAGTGAGCTGTCAAGGTCATTTATAGTTAGGAACAGAGAGCTGTCAAGGTCATTTATAGTTAGGAACAGTGAGCTGTCAAGGTCATTTATAGTTAGGAACAGAGAGCTGTCAAGTTCATTTATAGTTAATAAACAGTGAGCTGTCAATGTCATTTATAGTTAATAAACAGTGAGCTGTCAATGTCATTTATAGTTAATAAACAGTGAGCTGTCAATGTCATTTATAGGTAGGAACAGTGAGCTGTCAAGGTCATTTATAGTTAATAAACAGTGAGCTGTCAATGTCATTTATAGTTAGGAACACTGAGCTGTCAATGTCATTTATAGTTAATAAACAGTGAGCTGTCAATGTCATTTATAGTTAATAAACAGTGAGCTGTCAATGTCATTTATAGTTAATAAACAGTGAGCTGTCAATGTCATTTATAGTTAGGAACAGTGAGCTGTCAATGTCATTTATAGTTAATAAACAGTGAGCTGTCAATGTCATTTATAGTTAGGAACAGTGAGCTGTCAATGTCATTTATAGTTAATAAACAGTGAGCTGTCAATGTCATTTATAGTTAGGAACAGTGAGCTGTCAATGTCATTTATAGTTAATAAACAGTGAGCTGTCAATGTCATTTATAGTTAATAAACAGTGAGCTGTCAATGTCATTTATAGTTAATAAACAGTGAGCTGTCAATGTCATTTATAGTTTGGAACAGTGAGCTGTCAATGTCATTTATAGTTAATAAACAGTGAGCTGTCAATGTCATTTATAGTTAGGAACAGTGAGCTGTCAATGTCATTTATAGTTAATAAACAGTGAGCTGTCAATGTCATTTATAGTTAATAAAGAGTGAGCTGTCAATGTCATTTATAATTAATAAACAGTGAGCTGTCAATATCATTTATAGTTAATAAACAGTGAGCTGTCAATGTCATTTATAGTTAATAAACAGTGAGCTGTCAATGTCATTTATAGTTAGGAACAGTGAGCTGTCAAGGTCATTTATAGTTAATAAACAGTGAGCTGTCAATGTCATTTATAGTTAATAAACAGTGAGCTGTCAATGTCAGTTATAGTTAGGAACAGTGAGCTGTCAATGTCATTTATAGTTAGGAACAGTGAGCTGTCAAGGTCATTTATAGTTAATAAACAGTGAGCTGTCAATGTCATTTATAGTTAGGAACAGTGAGCTGTCAATGTCATTTATAGTTAATAAACAGTGAGCTGTCAATGTCATTTATAGTTAGGAACAGTGAGCTGTCAATGTCATTTATAGTTAATAAACAGTGAGCTGTCAATGTCATTTATAGTTAGGAACAGTGAGCTGTCAATGTCATTTATAGTTAATAAACAGTGAGCTGTCAATGTCATTTATAGTTAATAAACAGTGAGCTGTCAATGTCATTTATAGTTAATAAACAGTGAGCTGTCAATGTCATTTATAGTTAGGAACAGTGAGCTGTCAATGTCATTTATAGTTAATAAACAGTGAGCTGTCAATGTCATTTATAGTTAGGAACAGTGAGCTGTCAATGTCATTTATAGTTAGGAACAGTGAGCTGTCAATGTCATTTATAGTTAATAAACAGTGAGCTGTCAATGTCATTTATAATTAATAAACAGTGAGCTGTCAATGTCATTTATAGTTAATAAACAGTGAGCTGTCAAGGTCATTTATAGTTAGGAACAGTGAGCTGTCAATGTCATTTATAGTTAGGAACAGTGAGCTGTCAAGGTCATTTATAGTTAGGAACAGTGAGCTGTCAATGTCATTTATAGTTAATAAACAGTGAGCTGTCAAGTTCATTTATAGTTAATAAACAGTGAGCTGTCAATGTCATTTATAGTTAATAAACAGTGAGCTGTCAATGTCATTTATAGTTAGGAACAGTGAGCTGTCTAGGTCATTTATAGTTAATAAACAGTGAGCTGTCAATGTCATTTATAGTTAGGAACAGTGAGCTGTCAATGTCATTTATAGTTAATAAACAGTGAGCTGTCAATGTCATTTATAGTTAATAAACAGTGAGCTGTCAATGTCATTTATAGTTAATAAACAGTGAGCTGTCAATGTCATTTATAGTTAGGAACAGTGAGCTGTCAATGTCATTTATAGTTAATAAACAGTGAGCTGTCAATGTCATTTATAGTTAGGAACAGTGAGCTGTCAATGTCATTTATAGTTAGGAACAGTGAGCTGTCAATGTCATTTATAGTTAATAAACAGTGAGCTGTCAATGTCATTTATAATTAATAAACAGTGAGCTGTCAATGTCATTTATAGTTAATAAACAGTGAGCTGTCAATGTCATTTATAGTTAATAAACAGTGAGCTGTCAATGTCATTTATAGTTAGGAACAGTGAGCTGTCAATGTCATTTATAGTTAATAAACAGTGAGCTGTCAATGTCATTTATAGTTAATAAACAGTGAGCTGTCAATGTCAGTTATAGTTAGGAACAGTGAGCTGTCAATGTCATTTATAGTTAGGAACAGTGAGCTGTCAAGGTCATTTATAGTTAATAAACAGTGAGCTGTCAATGTCATTTATAGTTAGGAACAGTGAGCTGTCAATGTCATTTATAGTTAGGAACAGTGAGCTGTCAAGGTAATTTATAGTTAATAAACAGTGAGCTGTCAAGGTAATTTATAGTTAATAAACAGTGAGCTGTTAAGGTAATTTATAGTTAATAAACAGTGAGCTGTCAAGGTCATTTATAGTTAATAAACAGTGAGCTGTCAATGTCATTTATAGTTAGGAACAGTGAGCTGTCAATGTCATTTATAGTTAGGAACAGTGAGCTGTCAATGTCATTTATAGTTAGGAACAGTGAGCTGTCAATGTCATTTATAGTTAGGAACAGTGAGCTGTCAAGGTCATTTATAGTTAGGAACAGTGAGCTGTCAATGTCATTTATAGTTAATAAACAGTGAGCTGTCAAGTTCATTTATAGTTAATAAACAGTGAGCTGTCAATGTCATTTATAGTTAATAAACAGTGAGCTGTCAATGTCATTTATAGTTAGGAACAGTGAGCTGTCAAGGTCATTTATAGTTAATAAACAGTGAGCTGTCAATGTCATTTATAGTTAGGAACAGTGAGCTGTCAATGTCATTTATAGTTAATAAACAGTGAGCTGTCAATGTCATTTATAGTTAATAAACAGTGAGCTGTCAATGTCATTTATAGTTAGGAACAGTGAGCTGTCAATGTCATTTATAGTTAATAAACAGTGAGCTGTCAATGTCATTTATAGTTAGGAACAGTGAGCTGTCAATGTCATTTATAGTTAGGAACAGTGAGCTGTCAATGTCATTTATAGTTAATAAACAGTGAGCTGTCAATGTCATTTATAATTAATAAACAGTGAGCTGTCAATGTCATTTATAGTTAATAAACAGTGAGCTGTCAAGGTCATTTATAGTTAGGAACAGTGAGCTGTCAATGTCATTTATAGTTAGGAACAGTGAGCTGTCAAGGTCATTTATAGTTAGGAACAGTGAGCTGTCAATGTCATTTATAGTTAATAAACAGTGAGCTGTCAAGTTCATTTATAGTTAATAAACAGTGAGCTATCAATGTCATTTATAGTTAATAAACAGTGAGCTGTCAATGTCATTTATAGTTAGGAACAGTGAGCTGTCAAGGTCATTTATAGTTAATAAACAGTGAGCTGTCAATGTCATTTATAGTTAGGAACAGTGAGCTGTCAATGTCATTTATAGTTAATAAACAGTGAGCTGTCAATGTCATTTATAGTTAATAAACAGTGAGCTGTCAATGTCATTTATAGTTAATAAACAGTGAGCTGTCAATGTCATTTATAGTTAGGAACAGTGAGCTGTCAATGTCATTTATAGTTAATAAACAGTGAGCTGTCAATGTCATTTATAGTTAGGAACAGTGAGCTGTCAATGTCATTTATAGTTAATAAACAGTGAGCTGTCAATGTCATTTATAGTTAATAAACAGTGAGCTGTCAATGTCATTTATAGTTAATAAACAGTGAGCTGTCAATGTCATTTATAGTTAATAAACAGTGAGCTGTCAATGTCATTTATAGTTAGGAACAGTGAGCTGTCAAGGTCATTTATAGTTAATAAACAGTGAGCTGTCAATGTCATTTATAGTTAATAAACAGTGAGCTGTCAATGTCAGTTATAGTTAGGAACAGTGAGCTGTCAATGTCATTTATAGTTAGGAACAGTGAGCTGTCAAGGTCATTTATAGTTAATAAACAGTGAGCTGTCAATGTCATTTATAGTTAGGAACAGTGAGCTGTCAATGTCATTTATAGTTAGGAACAGTGAGCTGTCAAGGTAATTCATAGTTAATAAACAGTGAGCTGTCAAGGTAATTTATAGTTAATAAACAGTGAGCTGTTAAGGTAATTTATAGTTAATAAACAGTGAGCTGTCAAGGTCATTTATAGTTAATAAACAGTGAGCTGTCAAGGTCATTTATAGTTAGGAACAGAGAGCTGTCAAGGTCATTTATAGTTAATAAACAGTGAGCTGTCAATGTCATTTATAGTTAGGAACAGTGAGCTGTCAATGTCATTTATAGTTAGGAACAGTGAGCTGTCAATGTCATTTATAGTTAGGAACAGTGAGCTGTCAATGTCATTTATAGTTAGGAACAGTGAGCTGTCAAGGTCATTTATAGTTAGGAACAGTGAGCTGTCAATGTCATTTATAGTTAATAAACAGTGAGCTGTCAAGTTCATTTATAGTTAATAAACAGTGAGCTGTCAATGTCATTTATAGTTAATAAACAGTGAGCTGTCAATGTCATTTATAGTTAGGAACAGTGAGCTGTCAATGTCATTTATAGTTAATAAACAGTGAGCTGTCAATGTCATTTATAGTTAGGAACAGTGAGCTGTCAATGTCATTTATAGTTAATAAACAGTGAGCTGTCAATGTCATTTATAGTTAATAAACAGTGAGCTGTCAATGTCATTTATAGTTAATAAACAGTGAGCTGTCAATGTCATTTATAGTTAGTAACAGTGAGCTGTCAATGTCATTTATAGTTAACAAACAGTGAGCTGTCAATGTCATTTATAGTTAGGAACAGTGAGCTGTCAATGTCATTTATAGTTAATAAACAGTGAGCTGTCAATGTCATTTATAGTTAATAAACAGTGAGCTGTCAATGTCATTTATAGTTAATAAACAGTGAGCTGTCAATGTCATTTATAGTTAATAAACAGTGAGCTGTCAATGTCATTTATAGTTAATAAACAGTGAGCTGTCAATGTCATTTATAGTTAGGAACAGTGAGCTGTCAATGTCATTTATAGTTAATAAACAGTGAGCTGTCAATGTCATTTATAGTTAATAAACAGTGAGCTGTCAATGTCATTTATAGTTAATAAACAGTGAGCTGTCAATGTCATTTATAGTTAAAAAACAGTGAGCTGTCAATGTCATTTATAGTTAGGAACAGTGAGCTGTCAATGTCATTTATAGTTAATAAACAGTGAGCTGTCAATGTCATTTATAGTTAATAAACAGTGAGCTGTCAATGTCATTTATAGTTAATAAACAGTGAGCTGTCAATGTCATTTATAGTTAATAAACAGTGAGCTGTCAATGTCATTTATAGTTAATAAACAGTGAGCTGTCAATGTCATTTATAGTTAATAAACAGTGAGCTGTCAATGTCATTTATAGTTAATAAACAGTGAGCTGTCAATGTCATTTATAGTTAATAAACAGTGAGCTGTCAATGTCATTTATAGTTAATAAACAGTGAGCTGTCAATGTCATTTATAGTTAGGAACAGAGAGCTGTCAATGTCATTTATAGTTAGGAACAGTGAGCTGTCAAGGTAATTTATAGTTAGGAACAGAGAGCTGTCAAGGTCATTTATAGTTAATAAACAGTGAGCTGTCAAGGTAATTTATAGTTAGGAACAGAGAGCTGTCAATGTCATTTATAGTTAATAAACAGTGAGTTGTCAATGTCATTTATAATCAGGAACAGTGAGCTGTCAATGTCATTTATAGTTAATAAACAGTGTGCTGTCAATGTCATTTATAGTTAATAAACAGTGAGCTGTCAATGTCAATTATAGTTAATAAACAGTGAGCTGTCAAGGTAATTTAAAGTTAGGAACAGAGAGCTGTCAAGGTCATTTATAGTTAATAAACAGTGAGCTGTCAATGTCATTTATTTTTAATAAACAGTGAGCTGTCAATGTCATTTATAATCAGGAACAGTGAGCTGTCAATGTCATTTATAGTTAATAAACAGTGAGCTGTCAATGTCATTTATAGTTAATAAACAGTGAGCTGTCAATGTAATTTATAGTTAATAAACAGTGAGCTGTCAATGTCATTTATAGTTAATAAACAGTGAGCTGTCAATGTCATTTATAGTTAATAAACAGTGAGCTGTCAATGTCATTTATAGTTAGGAACAGTGAGCTGTCAATGTCATTTATAGTTAGGAACAGTGAGCTGTCAATGTCATTTATAGTTAGGAACAGTGAGCTGTCAATGTCATTTATAGTTAGGAACAGTGAGCTGTCAAGGTAATTTATAGTTAGGAACAGTGAGCTGTCAAGGTAATTTATAGTTAGGAACAGTGAGCTGTCAAGGTAATTTATAGTTAGGAACAGTGAGCTGTCAAGGTAATTTATAGTTAGGAACAGTGAGCTGTCAAGGTAATTAATGTTAGGAACAGTGAGCTGTCAAGGTAATTTATAGTTAGGAACAGTGAGCTGTCAAGGTAATTTATAGTTAGGAACAGAGAGCTGTCAAGGTCATTTATAGTTAGTAAGAGTGAGCTGTCAAGGTAATTTATAGTTAGGAACAGTGAGCTGTCAAGGTAATTTATAGTTAGGAACAGAGAGCTGTCAATGTCATTTATAGTTAATAAACAGTGAGCTGTCAAGATCATTTATAGTTAATAAACAGTGAGCTGTCAATATCATTTATAGTTAGGAACAGTGAGCTGTCAATGTCATTTATAGTTAATAAACAGTGAGCTGTCAATGTCATTTATAGTTAATAAACAGTGAGCTGTCAATGTCATTTATAGTTAATAAACAGTGAGCTGTCAATGTCATTTATAGTTAATAAACAGTGAGCTGTCAATGTCATTTATAGTTAATAAACAGTGAGCTGTCAATGTCATTTATAGTTAATAAACAGTGAGCTGTCAATGTCATTTATAGTTAATAAACAGTGAGCTGTCAATGTCATTTATAGTTAATAAACAGTGAGCTGTCAATGTCATTTATAGTTAATAAACAGTGAGCTGTCAATGTCATTTATAGTTAATAAACAGTGAGCTGTCAATGTCATTTATAGTTAGGAACAGTGAGCTGTCAATGTAATTTATAGTTAGGAACAGTGAGCTGTCAAGGTAATTTATAGTTAATAAACAGTGAGCTGTTAAGGTAATTTATAGTTAATAAACAGTGAGCTGTCAAGGTCATTTATAGTTAATAAACAGTGAGCTGTCAAGGTCATTTATAGTTAGGAACAGTGAGCTGTCAAGGTCATTTATAGTTAATAAACAGTGAGCTGTCAATGTCATTTATAGTTAGGAACAGTGAGCTGTCAAGGTCATTTATAGTTAGGAACAGTGAGCTGTCAATGTCATTTATAGTTATGAACAGAGAGCTGTCAAGGTCATTTATAGTTAATAAACAGTGAGCTGTCAATGTCATTTATAGTTAATAAACAGTGAGCTGTCAATGTCATTTATAGTTAATAAACATTGAGCTGTCAATGTCATTTATAGTTAGGAACAGTGAGCTGTCAATGTCATTTATAGTTAATAAACAGTGAGCTGTCAATGTCATTTATAGTTAGGAACAGTGAGCTGTCAATGTCATTTATAGTTAATAAACAGTGAGCTGTCAATGTCATTTATAGTTAATAAACAGTGAGCTGTCAATGTCATTTATAGTTAATAAACAGTGAGCTGTCAATGTCATTTATAGTTAATAAACAGTGAGCTGTCAATGTCATTTATAGTTAGGAACAGTGAGCTGTCAATGTCATTTATAGTTAGGAACAGTGAGCTGTCAAGGTAATTTATAGTTAGGAACAGAGAGCTGTCAATGTCATTTATAGTTAGGAACAGTGAGCTGTCAAGGTAATTTATAGTTAGGAACAGTGAGCTGTCAAGGTAATTTATAGTTAGGAACAGTGAGCTGTCAAGGTAATTTATAGTTAGGAACAGTGAGCTGTCAAGGTAATTTATAGTTAGGAACAGTGAGCTGTCAAGGTAATTAATGTTAGGAACAGTGAGCTGTCAAGGTAATTTATAGTTAGGAACAGTGAGCTGTCAAGGTAATTTATAGTTAGGAACAGAGAGCTGTCAAGGTCATTTATAGTTAGGAAGAGTGAGCTGTCAAGGTAATTTATAGTTAGGAACAGTGAGCTGTCAAGGTAATTTATAGTTAGGAACAGTGAGCTGTCAATGTCATTTATAGTTAATAAACAGTGAGCTGTCAAGATCATTTATAGTTAATAAACAGTGAGCTGTCAATATCATTTATAGTTAGGAACAGTGAGCTGTCAATGTCATTTATAGTTAGGAACAGTGAGCTGTCAAGGTCATTTATAGTTAGGAACAGTGAGCTGTCAATGTCATTTATAGTTAGGAACAGTGAGCTGTCAATGTCATTTATAGTTAATAAACAGTGAGCTGTTAAGGTAATTTATAGTTAATAAACAGTGAGCTGTTAAGGTAATTTATAGTTAATAAACAGTGAGCTGTCAAGGTCATTTATAGTTAGGAACAGAGAGCTGTCAAGGTCATTTATAGTTAATAAACAGTGAGCTGTCAATGTCATTTATAGTTAGGAACAGTGAGCTGTCAATGTCATTTATAGTTAATAAACAGTGAGCTGTCAATGTCATTTATAGTTAGGAACAGTGAGCTGTCAATGTCATTTATAGTTAGGAACAGTGAGCTGTCAATGTCATTTATAGTTAGGAACAGTGAGCTGTCAATGTCATTTATAGTTAGGAACAGTGAGCTGTCAATGTCATTTATAGTTAGGAACAGTGAGCTGTCAAGGTCATTTATAGTTAGGAACAGTGAGCTGTCAAGGTCATTTATAGTTAATAAACAGTGAGCTGTTAAGGTAATTTATAGTTAATAAACAGTGAGCTGTTAAGGTAATTTATAGTTAATAAACAGTGAGCTGTCAAGGTCATTTATAGTTAGGAACAGAGAGCTGTCAAGGTCATTTATAGTTAATAAACAGTGAGCTGTCAATGTCATTTATAGTTAGGAACAGTGAGCTGTCAAGGTCATTTATAGTTAGGAACAGTGAGCTGTCAAGGTAATTTATAGTTAGGAACAGTGAGCTGTCAAGGTAATTTAAAGTTAGGAACAGAGAGCTGTCAAGGTCATTTATAGTTAATAAACAGTGAGCTGTCAATGTCATTTATAGTTAATAAACAGTGAGCTGTCAATGTCATTTATAATCAGGAACAGTGAGCTGTCAATGTCATTTATAGTTAATAAACAGTGAGCTGTCAATGTCATTTATAGTTAATAAACAGTGAGCTGTCAATGTCATTTATAGTTAATAAACAGTGAGCTGTCAATGTCATTTATAGTTAATAAACAGTGAGCTGTCAATGTCATTTATAGTTAATAAACAGTGAGCTGTCAATGTCATTTATAGTTAGGAACAGTGAGCTGTCAATGTCATTTATAGTTAGGAACAGTGAGCTGTCAAGGTAATTTATAGTTAGGAACAGAGAGCTGTCAATGTCATTTATAGTTAGGAACAGTGAGCTGTCAAGGTCATTTATAGTTAGGAACAGTGAGCTGTCAAGGTAATTTATAGTTAGGAACAGTGAGCTGTCAAGGTAATTTATAGTTAGGAACAGTGAGCTGTCAAGGTAATTTATAGTTAGGAACAGTGAGCTGTCAAGGTAATTTATAGTTAGGAACAGTGAGCTGTCAAGGTAATTTATAGTTAGGAACAGTGAGCTGTCAAGGTAATTTATAGTTAGGAACAGAGAGCTGTCAAGGTCATTTATAGTTAGGAACAGTGAGCTGTCAAGGTAATTTATAGTTAGGAACAGAGAGCTGTCAAGGTCATTTATAGTTAATAAACAGTGAGCTGTCAATGTCATTTATAGTTAATAAACAGTGAGCTGTCAATGTCATTTATAGTTAATAAACAGTGAGCTGTCATAGTTAGGAACAGTGAGCTGTCAATGTCATTTATAGTTAGGAACAGTGAGCTGTCAATGTCATTTATAGTTAATAAACAGTGAGCTGTCAATGTCATTTATAGTTAATAAACAGTGAGCTGTCAATGTCATTTATAGTTAACAGTGAGCTGTCAATGTCATTTATAGTTAGGAACAGTGAGCTGTCAATGTCAATGTCATTTATATTTATGAGTTAATAAACAGTGAGCTGTCAATGTCATTTATAGTTAGGAACAGTGAGCTGTCAATTTTTATAGTTAATAAACAGTGAGCTGTCAATGGTAATTTATAGTAGTTAATAAACAGTGAGCTGTCAATGTCATTTATAGTTAGGAACAGTGAGCTGTCAATGTCATTTATAGTTAATAAACAGTGAGCTGTCAATGTCATTTATAGTTAGGAACAGTGAGCTGTCAATGTCATTTATAGTTAGGAACAGTGAGCTGTCAATGTCATTTATAGTTAGGAACAGTGAGCTGTCAATGTCATTTATAGTTAATAAACAGAACAGTGAGCTGTCAATGTCATTTATAGTTAGGAAACAGTGAGCTGTCAATGTCATTTATAGTTAATAAACAGTGAGCTGTCAATGTCATTTATAGTTAATAAACAGTGAGCTGTCAATGTCATTTATAGTTAGGAACAGTGAGCTGTCAAGGTCATTTATAGTTAATAAACAGTGAGCTGTCAATTTATAGTCATTTCATAGTTAATAAACAGTGAGCAGTGAGCTGTTATAGTTAATAAACAGTGAGCTGTCAAGGTCATTTATAGTTAATAAACAGTGAGCTGTCAATGTCATTTATAGTTAGGAACAGTGAGCTGTCAATTTATAGTTAATCATTTATAGTTATATAAACAGTGAGCTGTCAATGTCATTTATAGTTAGGAACAGTGAGCTGTCAAGCTTTATAGTTAGGAACAGTGAGCTGTCAATGTCATTTATAGTTATGAACAGTGAGCTGTCAATGTCATTTATAGTTAATAAACAGTGAGCTGTCAATGTCATTTATAGTTAATAAACAGTGAGCTGTCAATGTCATTTATAGTTAATAAACAGTGAGCTGTCAATGTCATTTATAGTTAGGAACAGTGAGCTGTCAATGTCATTTATAGTTAATAAACAGTGAGCTGTCAATGTCATTTATAGTTAATAAACAGTGAGCTGTCAATGTCATTTATAGTTAATAAACAGTGAGCTGTCAATGTCATTTATAGTTAATAAACAGTGAGCTGTCAATGTCATTTATAGTTAGGAACAGAGAGCTGTCAAGGTCATTTATAGTTAATAAACAGTGAGCTGTCAATGTCATTTATAGTTAGGAACAGTGAGCTGTCAATGTCATTTATAGTTAATAAACAGTGAGCTGTCAATGTCTTTATAGTTAGGAACAGATGTCATTTTATAGTTAATAAACAGTGAGCTGTCAAGGTCATTTATAGTTAGGAACAGTGAGCTGTCAATGTCATTTATAGTTAGGAACAGTGAGCTGTCAAGGTAATTTATAGTTAGGAACAGAGAGCTGTCAAGGTCATTTATAGTTAATAAACAGTGAGCTGTTAAGGTAATTTATAGTTAATAAACAGTGAGCTGTTAAGGTAATTTATAGTTAATAAACAGTGAGCTGTCAAGGTCATTTATAGTTAATAAACAGTGAGCTGTTAAGGTAATTTATAGTTAATAAACAGTGAGCTGTCAATGTCATTTATAGTTAATAAACAGTGAGCTGTCAAGGTCATTTATAGTTAATAAACAGTGAGCTGTCAATGTCATTTATAGTTAATAAACAGTGAGCTGTCAATGTCATTTATAGTTAATAAACAGTGAGCTGTCAATGTCATTTATAGTTAGGAAACAGTGTCAATGTCATTTATAGTTAATAAACAGTGAGCTGTCAATGTCATTTATAGTTAGGAACAGTGAGCTGTCAATGTCATTTATAGTTAGGAACAGTGAGCTGTCAAGGTAATTTATAGTTAGGAACAGAGAGCTGTCAAGGTCATTTATAGTTAGGAACAGTGAGCTGTCAAGGTAATTTATAGTTAATAAACAGTGAGCTGTCAAGGTAATTTATAGTTAGGAACAGTGAGCTGTCAATGTAATTTATAGTTAATAAACAGTGAGCTGTCAAGGTCATTTATAGTTAGGAACAGAGAGCTGTCAAGGTCATTTATAGTTAATAAACAGTGAGCTGTCAATGTCATTTATAGTTAATAAACAGTGAGCTGTCAATGTCATTTATAGTTAGGAACAGTGAGCTGTCAATGTCATTTATAGTTAATAAACAGTGAGCTGTCAATGTCATTTATAGTTAGGAACAGTGAGCTGTCAATGTCATTTATAGTTAGGAACAGTGAGCTGTCAATGTCATTTATAGTTAGGAACAGTGAGCTGTCAATGTCATTTATAGTTAGGAACAGTGAGCTGTCAATGTCATTTATAGTTAGGAACAGTGAGCTGTCAAGGTCATTTATAGTTACGAACAGAGAGCTGTCAAGGTCATTTATAGTTAATAAACAGAGAGCTGTCAAGGTAATTTATAGTTAGGAACAGAGAGCTGTCAAGGTCATTTATAGTTAGGAACAGTGAGCTGTCAAGGTAATTTATAGTTAATAAACAGTGAGCTGTTAAGGTAATTTATAGTTAATAAACAGTGAGCTGTTAAGGTAATTTATAGTTAATAAACAGTGAGCTGTCAAGGTCAATAGTTAGGAACAGAGAGCTGTCAAGGTCATTTATAGTTAATAAACAGTGAGCTGTCAATGTCATTTATAGTTAGGAACAGTGAGCTGTCAATGTCATTTATAGTTAGGAACAGTGAGCTGTCAATGTCATTTATAGTTATGAACAGAGAGCTGTCAAGGTCATTTATAGTTAATAAACAGTGAGCTGTCAATGTCATTTATAGTTAATAAACAGTGAGCTGTCAATGTCATTTATAGTTAATAAACAGTGAGCTGTCAATGTCATTTATAGTTAGGAACAGTGAGCTGTCAATGTCATTTATAGTTAATAAACAGTGAGCTGTCAATGTCATTTATAGTTAGGAACAGTGAGCTGTCAATGTCATTTATAGTTAATAAACAGTGAGCTGTCAATGTCATTTATAGTTAATAAACAGTGAGCTGTCAATGTCATTTATAGTTAAGAACAGAGAGCTGTCAAGGTCATTTATAGTTAATAAACAGTGAGCTGTCAATGTCATTTATAGTTAGGAACAGTGAGCTGTCAAGGTCATTTATAGTTAATAAACAGTGAGCTGTCAATGTCATTTATAGTTAGGAACAGTGAGCTGTCAATGTAATTTATAGTTAGGAACAGTGAGCTGTCAAGGTAATTTATAGTTAGGAACAGAGAGCTGTCAAGGTCATTTATAGTTAATAAACAGTGAGCTGTTAAGGTAATTTATAGTTAATAAACAGTGAGCTGTTAAGGTAATTTATAGTTAATAAACAGTGAGCTGTCAAGGTAATTTATAGTTAATAAACAGTGAGCTGTCAAGGTAATTTATAGTTAATAAACAGTGAGCTGTTAAGGTAATTTATAGTTAATAAACAGTGAGCTGTCAATGTCATTTATAGTTAATAAACAGTGAGCTGTTAAGTTTTATAGTTAAAAACAGTGAGCTGTTAAGGTAATTTATAGTTAATAAACAGTGAGCTGTCAAGGTAATTTATAGTTAATAAACAGTGAGCTGTTAAGGTAATTTATAGTTAATAAACAGTGAGCTGTCAATGTCATTTATAGTTAATAAACAGTGAGCTGTCAATGTCATTTATAGTTAGGAACAGAGAGCTGTCAATGTCATTTATAGTTAATAAACAGTGAGCTGTCAAGGTCATTTATAGTTAGGAACAGTGAGCTGTCAATGTCATTTATAGTTAGGAACAGAGAGCTGTCAAGGTCATTTATAGTTAATAAACAGTGAGCTGTCAAGGTCATTTATAGTTAGGAACAGTGAGCTGTCAATGTCATTTATAGTTAGGAACAGAGTGCTGTCAAGGTAATTTATAGTTAGGAACAGAGAGCTGTCAAGGTCATTTATAGTTAATAAACAGTGAGCTGTTAAGGTAATTTATAGTTAATATACAGTGAGCTGTTAAGGTAATTTATAGTTAATAAACAGTGAGCTGTCAAGGTCATTTATAGTTAATAAACAGTGAGCTGTTAAGGTAATTTATAGTTAATAAACAGTGAGCTGTCAAGGTAATTTATAGTTAATAAACAGTGAGCTGTCAAGGTCATTTATAGTTAATAAACAGTGAGCTGTTAAGGTAATTTATAGTTAATAAACAGTGAGCTGTTAAGGTAATTTATAGTTAATAAACAGTGAGCTGTTAAGGTAATTTATAGTTAGGAACAGAGAGCTGTCAATGTCATTTATAGTTAATAAACAGTGAGCTGTCAAGGTCATTTATAGTTAGGAACAGTGAGCTGTCAAGGTCATTTATAGTTAGGAACAGAGAGCTGTCAAGGTCATTTATAGTTAATAAACAGTGAGCTGTCAAGGTAATTTATAGTTAATATACAGTGAGCTGTTAAGGTAATTTATAGTTAATAAACAGTGAGCTGTCAAGGTAATTTATAGTTAATAAACAGTGAGCTGTCAAGGTAATTTATAGTTAATAAACAGTGAGCTGTCAAGGTCATTTATAGTTAATAAACAGTGAGCTGTCAAGGTAATTTATAGTTAGGAACAGTGAGCTGTCAATGTCATTTATAGTTAATAAACAGTGAGCTGTCAAGGTCATTTATAGTTAGGAACAGTGAGCTGTCAAGGTATTTATAGTTAAACAGTGAGCTGTCAAGGTCATTTATAGTTAATAAACAGTGAGCTGTCAAGTTTTATAGTTAGGAACAGTGAGCTGTCAATGTCATTTATAGTTAGGAACAGAGTGCTGTCAAGGTAATTTATAGTTAGGAACAGAGAGCTGTCAAGGTCATTTATAGTTAATAAACAGTGAGCTGTTAAGGTAATTTATAGTTAATATACAGTGAGCTGTTAAGGTAATTTATAGTTAATAAACAGTGAGCTGTTAAGGTAATTTATAGTTAATAAACAGTGAGCTGTTAAGGTAATTTATAGTTAATAAACAGTGAGCTGTCAAGGTAATTTATAGTTAATAAACAGTGAGCTGTCAAGGTCATTTATAGTTAATAAACAGTGAGCTGTTAAGGTAATTTATAGTTAATAAACAGTGAGCTGTCAAGGTAATTTATAGTTAATAAACAGTGAGCTGTCAAGGTCATTTATAGTTAATAAACAGTGAGCTGTTAAGGTAATTTATAGTTAATAAACAGTGAGCTGTTAAGGTAATTTATAGTTAATAAACAGTGAGCTGTTAAGGTAATTTATAGTTAATAAACAGTGAGCTGTTAAGGTAATTTATAGTTAATAAACAGTGAGCTGTTAAGGTAATTACATAATAAACAGTATAGTTAATAAACAGTGAGCTGTTAAGGTAATTTATAGTTAATAAACAGTGAGCTGTTAAGGTAATTTATAGTTAATAAACAGTGAGCTGTTAAGGTAATTTATAGTTAATAAACAGTGAGCTGTCAAGGTCATTTATAGTTAATAAACAGTTAGCTGTCAAGGTCATTTATAGTTAATAAACAGTGAGCTGTCAAGGCCATTTATAGTTAATAAACAATGAGCTGTCAAGGTAATTTATAGTTAATAAACAGTGAGCTGTCAAGGTAATTTATATTTAATAAACAGTGAGCTGTCAATGTCATTTATAGTTAGGAACAGTGAGCTGTCAATGTCATTTATAGTTAATAAACAGTGAGCTGTCAAGGTCATTTATAGTTAGGAACAGAGAGCTGTCAAGGTCATTTATAGTTAGGAAGAGTGAGCTGTCAAGGTCATTTATAGTTAGGAACAGTGAGCTGTCAATGTCATTTATAATCAGGAACAGAGAGCTGTCAAGGTCATTTATAGTTAATAAACAGTGAGCTGTCAAGGTCATTTATAGTTAAGAACAGTGAGCTGTCAATGTCATTTATAATCAGGAACAGAGAGCTGTCAAGGTCATTTATAGTTAATAAACAGTGAGCTGTCAATGTCATTTATAGTTAGGAACAGTGAGCTGTCAATGTCATTTATAGTTAATAAACAGTGAGCTGTCAATGTCATTTATAGTTAGGAACAGTGAGCTGTCAATGTCATTTATAGTTAATAAACAGTGAGCTGTCAATGTCATTTATAGTTAGGAACAGTGAGCTGTCAATGTCATTTATAGTTAGGAACAGTGAGCTGTCAAGGTCATTTATAGTTAGGAACAGTGAGCTGTCAATGTCATTTATAGTTAGGAACAGTGAGCTGTCAAGGTAATTTATAGTTAGGAACAGAGAGCTGTCAAGGTCATTTATAGTTAGGAACAGTGAGCTGTCAATGTCATTTATAGTTAGGATAAGTGAGCTGTCAAGTCATTTATAGTTAATAAACAGTGAGCTGTCAATGTCATTTATAGTTAGGAACAGTGAGCTGTCAAGGTAATTTATAGTTAGGAACAGAGAGCTGTCAAGGTCATTTATAGTTAGGAACAGTGAGCTGTCAAGGTAATTTATAGTTAATAAACAGTGAGCTGTTAAGGTAATTTATAGTTAATAAACAGTGAGCTGTTAAGGTAATTTATAGTTAATAAACAGTGAGCTGTCAAGGTCATTTATAGTTAGGAACAGAGAGCTGTCAAGGTCATTTATAGTTAATAAACAGTGAGCTGTCAATGTCATTTATAGTTAGGAACAGTGAGCTGTCAATGTCATTTATAGTTAGGAACAGTGAGCTGTCAATGTCATTTATAGTTAATAAACAGTGAGCTGTCAATGTCATTTATAGTTAATAAACAGTGAGCTGTCAATGTCATTTATAGTTAATAAACAGTGAGCTGTCAATGTCATTTATAGTTAGGAACAGTGAGCTGTCAATGTCATTTATAGTTAATAAACAGTGAGCTGTCAATGTCATTTATAGTTAATAAACAGTGAGCTGTCAATGTCATTTATAGTTAGGAACAGTGAGCTGTCAATGTCATTTATAGTTAATAAACAGTGAGCTGTCAATGTCATTTATAGTTAATAAACAGTGAGCTGTCAATGTCATTTATAGTTAGGAACAGTGAGCTGTCAATGTCATTTATAGTTAATAAACAGTGAGCTGTCAATGTCATTTATAGTTAATAAACAGTGAGCTGTCAATGTCATTTATAGTTAGGAACAGTGAGCTGTCAATGTCATTTATAGTTAATAAACAGTGAGCTGTCAAGGTCATTTATAGTTAATAAACAGTGAGCTGTCAATGTCATTTATAGTTAGGAACAGTGAGCTGTCAAGGTAATTTATAGTTAGGAACAGTGAGCTGTCAAGGTAATTTATAGTTAGGAACAGAGAGCTGTCAAGGTCATTTATAGTTAATAAACAGTGAGCTGTCAAGGTCATTTATAGTTAAACAGTGATTTATAGTTAATAAACAGTGAGCTGTCAATGTCATTTATAGTTAATAAACAGTGAGCTGTCAATGTCATTTATAGTTAATAAACAGTGAGCTGTCAATGTCATTTATAGTTAATAAACAGTGAGCTGTCAATGTCATTTATAATCAGGAACAGTGAGCTGTCAATGTCATTTATAGTTAGGAAGAGTGAGCTGTCAAGGTAATTTATAGTTAGGAACAGAGAGCTGTCAATGTCATTTATAGTTAATAAACAGTGAGCTGTCAAGGTCATTTATAGTTAATAAACAGTGAGCTGTCAATGTCATTTATAGTTAGGAACAGAGAGCTGTCAAGGTCATTTATAGTTAATAAACAGTGAGCTGTCAATGTAATTTATAGTTAGGAACAGTGAGCTGTCAATGTCATTTATAGTTAGGAACAGTGAGCTGTCAATGTCATTTATAGTTAGGAACAGTGAGCTGTCAATGTCATTTATAGTTAGGAACAGTGAGCTGTCAAGGTAATTTATAGATAGGAACAGAGAGCTGTCAAGGTCATTTATAGTTAATAAACAGTGAGCTGTCAATGTCATTTATAGTTAATAAACATTGAGCTGTCAATGTCATTTATAGTTAATAAACAGTGAGCTGTCAATGTAATTTATAGTTAGGAACAGTGAGCTGTCAATGTCATTTATAGTTAATAAACAGTGAGCTGTCAATGTCATTTATAGTTAGGAACAGTGAGCTGTCAATGTCATTTATAGTTAGGAACAGTGAGCTGTCAATGTCATTTATAGTTAATAAACAGTGAGCTGTCAATGTCATTTATAGTTAATAAACAGTGAGCTGTCAATGTCATTTATAGTTAGGAACAGTGAGCTGTCAATGTCATTTATAGTTAATAAACAGTGAGCTGTCAATGTCATTTATAGTTAATAAACAGTGAGCTGTCAATGTCATTTATAGTTAGGAACAGTGAGCTGTCAATGTCATTTATAGTTAGGAACAGTGAGCAATGTCATTTATAGTGAGCTGTCAAGGTAATTTATTGTTAGGAACAGTGAGCTGTCAAGGTAATTTATAGCTAGGAACAGTGAGCTGTCAAGGTAATTTATAGTTAGGAACAGTGAGCTGTCAAGGTCATTTATAGTTAATAAACAGTGAGCTGTCAATGTCATTTATAGTTAATAAACAGTGAGCTGTCAATGTCATTTATAGTTAATAAACAGTGAGCTGTCAATGTCATTTATAGTTAATAAACAGTGAGCTGTCAATGTCATTTATAATCAGGAACAGTGAGCTGTCAATGTCATTTATAGTTAATAAACAGTGAGCTGTCAATGTCATTTATAGTTAATAAACAGTGAGCTGTCAATGTCATTTATAGTTAGGAACAGTGAGCTGTCAATGTCATTTATAGTTAGGAACAGTGAGCTGTCAAGGTCATTTATAGTTAGGAACAGAGAGCTGTCAATGACATTTATAGTTAATAAACAGTGAGCTGTCAAGGTCATTTATAGTTAGGAACAGAGAGCTGTCAATGTCATTTATAGTTAATAAACAGTGAGCTGTCAATGTCATTTATAGTTAGGAACAGTGAGCTGTCAATGTCATTTATAGTTAGGAACAGTGAGCTGTCAAGGTCATTTATAGTTAGGAACAGTGAGCTGTCAAGGTCATTTATAGTTAATAAACAGTGAGCTGTTAAGGTAATTTATAGTTAATAAACAGTGAGCTGTTAAGGTAATTTATAGTTAATAAACAGTGAGCTGTCAAGGTAATTTATAGTTATGAACAGAGAGCTGTCAAGGTCATTTATAGTTAGGAACAGTGAGCTGTCAAGGTAATTTATAGTTAATAAACAGTGAGCTGTTAAAGTAATTTATAGTTAATAAACAGTGAGCTGTTAAGGTAATTTATAGTTAATAAACAGTGAGCTGTCAAGCTCATTTATAGTTAGGAACAGAGAGCTGTCAATGTCATTTATAGTTAGGAACAGTGAGCTGTCAAGGTAATTTATAGTTAGGAACAGTGAGCTGTCAAGGTAATTTATAGTTAGGAACAGAGAGCTGTCAAGGTCATTTATAGTTAATAAACAGTGAGCTGTCAATGTCATTTATAGTTAATAAACAGTGAGCTGTCAATGTCATTTATAGTTAATAAACAGTGAGCTGTCAATGTCATTTATAGTTAATAAACAGTGAGCTGTCAATGTCATTTATAGTTAGGAACAGTGAGCTGTCAATGTCATTTATAGTTAGGAACAGTGAGCTGTCAATGTCATTTATAGTTAATAAACAGTGAGCTGTCAATGTCATTTATAGTTAATAAACAGTGAGCTGTCAATGTCATTTATAGTTAGGAACAGTGAGCTGTCAATGTCATTTATAGTTAATAAACAGTGAGCTGTCAATGTCATTTATAGTTAATAAACAGTGAGCTGTCAATGTCATTTATAGTTAGGAACAGTGAGCTGTCAATGTCATTTATAGTTAGGAACAGTGAGCTGTCAAGGTAATTTATTGTTAGGAACAGTGAGCTGTCAAGGTAATTTATAGTTAGGAACAGTGAGCTGTCAAGGTAATTTATAGTTAGGAACAGTGAGCTGTCAAGGTCATTTATAGTTAATAAACAGTGAGCTGTCAATGTCATTTATAGTTAATAAACAGTGAGCTGTCAATGTCATTTATAGTTAATAAACAGTGAGCTGTCAATGTCATTTATAGTTAATAAACAGTGAGCTGTCAATGTCATTTATAATCAGGAACAGTGAGCTGTCAATGTCATTTATAGTTAATAAACAGTGAGCTGTCAATGTCATTTATAGTTAATAAACAGTGAGCTGTCAATGTCATTTATAGTTAGGAACAGTGAGCTGTCAATGTCATTTATAGTTAGGAACAGTGAGCTGTCAAGGTCATTTATAGTTAGGAACAGAGAGCTGTCAATGACATTTATAGTTAATAAACAGTGAGCTGTCAAGGTCATTTATAGTTAGGAACAGAGAGCTGTCAATGTCATTTATAGTTAATAAACAGTGAGCTGTCAATGTCATTTATAGTTAGGAACAGTGAGCTGTCAATGTCATTTATAGTTAGGAACAGTGAGCTGTCAAGGTCATTTATAGTTAGGAACAGTGAGCTGTCAAGGTCATTTATAGTTAATAAACAGTGAGCTGTTAAGGTAATTTATAGTTAATAAACAGTGAGCTGTTAAGGTAATTTATAGTTAATAAACAGTGAGCTGTCAAGGTAATTTATAGTTAGGAACAGAGAGCTGTCAAGGTCATTTATAGTTAGGAACAGTGAGCTGTCAAGGTAATTTATAGTTAATAAACAGTGAGCTGTTAAAGTAATTTATAGTTAATAAACAGTGAGCTGTTAAGGTAATTTATAGTTAATAAACAGTGAGCTGTCAAGCTCATTTATAGTTAGGAACAGAGAGCTGTCAATGTCATTTATAGTTAGGAACAGTGAGCTGTCAAGGTAATTTATAGTTAGGAACAGTGAGCTGTCAAGGTAATTTATAGTTAGGAACAGAGAGCTGTCAAGGTCATTTATAGTTAATAAACAGTGAGCTGTCAATGTCATTTATAGTTAATAAACAGTGAGCTGTCAATGTCATTTATAGTTAATAAACAGTGAGCTGTCAATGTCATTTATAGTTAATAAACAGTGAGCTGTCAATGTCATTTATAGTTAGGAACAGTGAGCTGTCAATGTCATTTATAGTTAATAAACAGTGAGCTGTCAATGTCATTTATAGTTAATAAACAGTGAGCTGTCAATGTCATTTATAGTTAGGAACAGTGAGCTGTCAATGTCATTTATAGTTAATAAACAGTGAGCTGTCAATGTCATTTATAGTTAATAAACAGTGAGCTGTCAATGTCATTTATAGTTAGGAACAGTGAGCTGTCAAGGTCATTTATAGTTAATAAACAGTGAGCTGTTAAGGTAATTTATAGTTAATAAACAGTGAGCTGTTAAGGTAATTTATAGTTAATAAACAGTGAGCTGTCAAGGTAATTTATAGTTAGGAACAGAGAGCTGTCAAGGTCATTTATAGTTAGGAACAGTGAGCTGTCAAGGTAATTTATAGTTAATAAACAGTGAGCTGTTAAAGTAATTTATAGTTAATAAACAGTGAGCTGTTAAGGTAATTTATAGTTAATAAACAGTGAGCTGTCAAGCTCATTTATAGTTAGGAACAGAGAGCTGTCAATGTCATTTATAGTTAGGAACAGTGAGCTGTCAAGGTAATTTATAGTTAGGAACAGTGAGCTGTCAAGGTAATTTATAGTTAGGAACAGAGAGCTGTCAAGGTCATTTATAGTTAATAAACAGTGAGCTGTCAATGTCATTTATAGTTAATAAACAGTGAGCTGTCAAGGTCATTTATAGTTAATAAACAGTGAGCTGTCAATGTCATTTATAGTTAATAAACAGTGAGCTGTCAATGTCATTTATAGTTAGGAACAGTGAGCTGTCAATGTCATTTATAGTTAATAAACAGTGAGCTGTCAATGTCATTTATAGTTAATAAACAGTGAGCTGTCAATGTCATTTATAGTTAGGAACAGTGAGCTGTCAATGTCATTTATAGTTAATAAACAGTGAGCTGTCAATGTCATTTATAGTTAATAAACAGTGAGCTGTCAATGTCATTTATAGTTAGGAACAGTGATCTGTCAATGTCATTTATAGTTAATAAACAGTGAGCTGTCAATGTCATTTATAGTTAGGAACAGTGAGCTGTCAATGTCATTTATAGTTAATAAACAGTGAGCTGTCAATGTCATTTATAGTTAGTAAACAGTGAGCTGTCAATGTCATTTATAGTTAGGAACAGTGAGCTGTCAATGTCATTTATAGTTAATAAACAGTGAGCTGTCAATGTCATTTATAGTTAATAAACAGTGAGCTGTCAATGTCATTTATAGTTAGGAACAGTGAGCTGTCAATGTCATTTATAGTTAATAAACAGTGAGCTGTCAATGTCATTTACAGTTAATAAACAGTGAGCTGTCAATGTCATTTATAGTTAGGAACAGTGAGCTGTCAATGTCATTTATAGTTAATAAACAGTGAGCTGTCAATGTCATTTATAGTTAATAAACATTGAGCTGTCAATGTCATTTATAGTTAATAAACAGTGAGCTGTCAATGTCATTTATAGTTAATAAACAGTGAGCTGTCAATGTCATTTATAGTTAGGAACAGTGAGCTGTCAAGGTAATTTATAGTTAGGAACAGTGAGCTGTCAATGTCATTTATAGTTATGAACAGTGAGCTGTCAAGGTAATTTATTGTTAGGAACAGTAAGCTGTCAAGATAATTTATAGTTAGGAACAGTGAGCTGTCAATGTCATTTATAGTTAATAAACAGTGAGCTGTCAATGTCATTTATAGTTAATAAACATTGAGCTGTCAATGTCATTTATAGTTAGGAACAGTGAGCTGTCAATGTCATTTATAGTTAATAAACAGTGAGCTGTCAATGTCATTTACAGTTAATAAACAGTGAGCTGTCAATGTCATTTATAGTTAGGAACAGTGAGCTGTCAATGTCATTTATAGTTAATAAACAGTGAGCTGTCAATGTCATTTATAGTTAATAAACATTGAGCTGTCAATGTCATTTATAGTTAATAAACAGTGAGCTGTCAATGTCATTTATAGTTAATAAACAGTGAGCTGTCAATGTCATTTATAGTTAGGAACAGTGAGCTGTCAAGGTAATTTATAGTTAGGAACAGTGAGCTGTCAATGTCATTTATAGTTAATAAACAGTGAGCTGTCAATGTCATTTATAGTTAATAAACATTGAGCTGTCAATGTCATTTATAGTTAATAAACAGTGAGCTGTCAATGTCATTTATAGTTAATAAACAGTGAGCTGTCAATGTCATTTATAGTTAATAAACAGTGAGCTGTCAATGTCATTTACAGTTAATAAACAGTGAGCTGTCAATGTCATTTATAGTTAATAAACAGTGAGCTGTCAATGTCATTTATAGTTAATAAACAGTGAGCTGTCAACGTCATTTATAGTTAATAAACAGTGAGCTGTCAACGTCATTTATAGTTAATAAACAGTGAGCTGTCAATGTCATTTATAGTTAATAAACAGTGAGCTGTCAATGTCATTTATAGTTAATAAACAGTGAGCTGTCAATGTCATTTATAGTTAATAAACAGTGAGCTGTCAATGTCATTTATAGTTAGGAACAGTGAGCTGTCAATGTCATTTATAGTTAATAAACAGTGAGCTGTCAATGTCATTTATAGTTAATAAACAGTGAGCTGTCAAGGTAATTTATAGTTAGGAACAGAGAGCTGTCAAGGTAATTTATAGTTAATAAACAGTGAGCTGTCAAGGTAATTTATAGTTAATAAACAGTGAGCTGTCAATGTCATTTATAGTTAATAAACAGTGAGCTGTCAATGTCATTTATAGTTAATAAACAGTGAGCTGTCAATGTCATTTATAGTTAGGAACAGTGAGCTGTCAATGTCATTTATAGTTAATAAACAGTGAGCTGTCAATGTCATTTATAGTTAGGAACAGTGAGCTGTCAAGGCCATTTATAATCAGGAACTGTGAGCTGTCAAGGTCATTTATATTTAATAAACAGTGAGCTGTCAATGTCATTTATAGTTAGGAACAGTGAGCTCTCAAGGTCATTTATAATCAGGAACTGTGAGCTGTCAAGGTCATTTATAGTTAGGAACAGAGAGCTGTCAAGGTCATTTATATTTAATAAACAGTGAGCTGTCAATGTCGTTTATAGTTAGGAACAGTGACCTGTCAAGGTTATTTATATTTAATAAACAGTGAGCTGTCAATGTCATTTATAGTTAGGAACAGTGAGCTGTCAAGGTCATTTATAATCAGGAACTGTGAGCTGTCAAGGTCATTTATAGTTAATAAACAGTGAGCTGTCAATGTCATTTATAGTTAATAAACAGTGAGCTGTCAATGTAATTTATAGTTAGGAACAGTGAGCTGTCAAGGTCATTTATAGTTAATAAACAGTGAGCTGTCAATGTCATTTATAGTTAGGAACAGTGAGCTGTCAAGGTTATTTATAGTTAATAAACAGTGAGCTGTCAAGGTAATTTATGGTTAGGAACAGAGAGCTGTCAAGGTTATTTATATTTAATAAACAGTGAGCTGCTAATGTCATTTATAGTTAGGAACAGTGAGCTGTCAATGTCATTTATAGTTAATAAACAGTGAGCTGCTAATGTCATTTATAGTTAGGAACAGTGAGCTGTCAATGTCATTTATAGTTAATAAACAGTGAGCTGTCAAGGTCATTTATAGTTAATAAACAGTGAGCTGCTAATGTCATTTACAGTTAGGAACAGTGAGCTGTCAATGTCATTTATAGTTAATAAACAGTGAGCTGTCAAGGTCATTTATAGTTAATAAACAGTGAGCTGTCAAGGTCATTTATAGTTAATAAACAGTGAGCTGTCAAGGCCATTTATAGTTAATAAACAGTTAGCTGTCAAGGTCATTTATAGTTAATAAACAGTGAGCTGTCAAGGCCATTTATAGTTAATAAACAATGAGCTGTCAAGGTAATTTATAGTTAAAATAATATATAATATCCCATTTAGCAGACGCTTTTGTCCAAAGCGACTTACAAGTCGGCTGGGGCCACTACTTTTTGCATATGGGGGGCCCCAGTGGGAAACGAACCCATGACGCTTGGCGTTGCAAGCGCCATGCTCTACCGACTGAGCCACACAGGACCCCAATAAACAGTTAATAAACAGTGAGCTGTCAAGGTAATTTATATTTAATAAACAGTGAGCTGTCAATGTCATTTATAGTTAGGAACAGTGAGCTGTCAATGTCATTTATAGTTAATAAACAGTGAGCTGTCAAGGTCATTTATAGTTAGGAACAGAGAGCTGTCAAGGTCATTTATAGTTAGGAAGAGTGAGCTGTCAAGGTCATTTATAGTTAGGAACAGTGAGCTGTCAAGGTCATTTATAGTTAAGAACAGTGAGCTGTCAAGGTCATTTATAGTTAGGAACAGAGAGCTGTCAAGGTCATTTATAGTTAATAAACAGTGAGCTGTCAATGTCATTTATAATCAGGAACAGAGAGCTGTCAAGGTCATTTATAGTTAATAAACAGTGAGCTGTCAAGGTCATTTATAGTTAAGAACAGTGAGCTGTCAATGTCATTTATAATCAGGAACAGAGAGCTGTCAAGGTCATTTATAGTTAATAAACAGTGAGCTGTCAAGGTCATTTATAGTTAAGAACAGTGAGCTGTCAAGGTCAATTATAGTTAATAGACAGTGAGCTGTCAAGGTCGTTTATAGTTAGGTACAGTGAGCTGTCAAGGTCATTTATAATCAGGAACAGTGAGCTGTCAAGATCATTTATAGTTAATAAACAGTGAGCTGTCAAGGTCATTTATAGTTAAGAACAGTGAGCTGTCAAGGTCATTTATAGTTAGGAACAGAGAGCTGTCAAGGTCATTTATAGTTAGGAACAGTGAGCTGTCAAGGTCATTTATAGTTAGGAACAGTGAGCTGTCAAGGTCAATTATAGTTAATAGACAGTGAGCTGTCAATGTCGTTTATAGTTAGGTACAGTGAGCTGTCAAGGTCATTTATAATCAGGAACAGTGAGCTGTCAAGGTAATTTATAGTTAGGAACAGTGAGCTGTCAAGGTCATTTATAGTTAGGAACAGTGAGCTGTCAAGGTCATTTATAGTTAATAGACAGTGAGCTGTCAAGGTCATTTATAGTTAATAGACAGTGATCTGTCAAGGTCGTTTATAGTTAGGTACAGAGAGAGAGAGAGAGAGAGAGAGAGAGAGAGAGAGAGAGAGAGAGAGAGAGAGAGAGAGAGAGAGAGAGAGAGAGAGAGAGAGAGCACAGAGAGAAAGAGAGCACAGAGAGAAAGAGAGCACAGAGAGAAAGAGAGAGAGAGCGCAGAGAGAAAGAGAGAGAAAGAGAGAGACACAGAGACAGACACAGAGACAGACACAGAGACAGACAGAAACAGACACAGAGACAGACAGAAACAGAGACAGACAGAAACAGAGACAGACAGAAACAGAGACAGACAGAAACAGAGACAGACAGAAACAGAGACAGACAGAAACAGAGACAGACAGACAGAGACAGACAGAAACAGAGACAGACACAGAGACAGACAGAAACAGAGACAGACACACAGAGAGAGAGAGAGAGAGAGAGAGAGAGAGAGAGACAGTGACAGACACAGAGAGAGAGACACGGAGAGAGAGAGAGAGAGAGAGAGAGAGAGAGAGAGAGAGAGAGAGAGAGAGAGAGAGAGAGAGAGAGACAGAGACAGAGACAGAGACAGAGACAGAGACAGACAGAAACAGAGACAGACACAGAGACAGACAGAAACAGAGACAGACACAGAGACAGACAGAAACAGAGACAGACACAGAGAGACAGAAACAGAGACAGACACAGAGACAGACACAGAGAGAGAGAGAGAGAGAGAGAGGAAGAGAGAGAGAGAGAGAGAGAGACAGTGACAGACACAGAGAGAGAGAGAGAGAGAGAGAGAGAGACGGAGAGAGAGAGACACGGAGAGAAAGAGCACAGAGAGAGAGAGAGAGAGAAAGAGACAGAGACAGACAGAAACAGAGACAGACACAGAGACAGACAGAAACAGAGACAGACACAGAGACAGACAGAAACAGAGACAGACACAGAGACAGACAGAAACAGAGACAGACACAGAGAGAGAGAGACAGACACAGAGAGAGAGAGAGACACAGAGAGAGATAGAGAGAGAGAGAGAGAGAGAGACAGTGACAGACATACGCACACAGAGAGAGAGAGAGAGACAGACACACACACAGAGAGAGAGAGAGACAGACACAGAGAGAGGCAGGCAGGCAGGCAGGCAGACAGACAGACAGACAGACGGACAGAAAATACCAAATGCTGCTCCTGGGATGCATGCATTTAAAGGGGCGATCCATAGTTGCTACATCCATCTTTGGACTGATAAATGAATGATATGTGCCCATTTAATCTTGACTAATTTAAAGTAGAAATGCTTCATGATCTTAGTTCAACTGTCTGGGCTACTCAAAATCAAATCAAATTGTATTTTAAACATGCGCAGAATGAAACAGGGTAGTGTCACGCCCTGGTCGAAGTTTATTGTGTTTGTCTTTATTTATTTGGTCAGGCCAGGGTGTGACATGGGTTTATTGTGGTGTGTTTTGTCTTGGGGTTTTGTTAGGAATTGGGTGTGTGGCTTAGTGGGGGTATCTAGCATAGTCTATGGCTGTCTGGAGTGGTTCTCAATCAGAGGCAGGTGTTTATTGTTGTCTCTGATTGGGAACCATATTTAGGCAGCCATATTCTTTGAGTATTTTGTGGGTGATTGTTCCTGTCTCTATGTTTGTTGTTCACCAGAGAGGCTGTATAGGTTTCCACGTTCCGTTTGTCGTTTTGTATTGTTAGTTATTTCATGTCGAGTTCCCTTTCATTAAAGAACATGAATAACCACCACGCTGCATTTTGGTCCGCTTCTCCTTCGACAGACGAGAACCGTTACAGAATCACCCACCACAACGGGACCAAGCGGCGTGGTAACAGGCAACAGCAACAGCAGGAGCAACAAAGAGAGGAATGGACATGGGAGGACGAATTGGACGGAGAAGGAACCTGGGCTCAGCCTGGAGAATATCGCCGCCCCAAAGAAGAACTGGAGGCGACAAAAGCGGAGAGGCGCCGGTATGAGGAGGCAGCACGGCGACCCGGATGGAAGCCCGAGAGTCAGCCCCAAAAAATTATTGGGGGGAGGCTCAAGGAGAGTTTGGCAGAGTCAGGAGTCAGACCTGAGCCAACTCTCCCTGTTTATCGTGAGGAGCCAAGGAGGAGACCAGAACCAGAGCCGGTGTTGGAGGTGAGCGAAGCAGAGACTGTGAAGGACGTAATGGGGAAATTTGAGGAGAGAGAAATGAGGGAGTTGCTGTGTTGGTGCTTTAATTAACCATGGAATTCGCCCGACGGAGCGTGTCGGGGATTTGATTGCACCTGGGTCAGCGCTCCATACTCATCCTGAGGTGCGTGTTATTTGGCTGGTGAAGATGGTGCCAGCCTCACGCACCAGGCCTCCTGTGCACCTTCCTAGCCTTGCACGTCCTGTGCCAGCACTGCTCTCAAGATCTCCAGTACGCCTTCACGTTCTAGCCCATCCTGTGCCACCTCCACACACCAGCCCTCCGGTGGCAGCTCCCCACACCAGGCTTCCTGTGCGTGTCCTCAGCCCAGTACCACCAGTGCCAGCACCACACATCAGGCCTACAGTGCGCCTCGCCTCTCCAGCGCTGCCGGAGCCTTTCTCCTCTCCTGCGCTGCCGGAGTCTCCCGCCTGTTCAGCGCAGCGAGAATCGTTTCAGGTACACCTTACAATGAAATGCTTTATTACAAGCTCTTAACCAACAACACAGAATTAAGAAAATACACCCTAAAAGGTAAGAGATAAAAATAACAAATATTGAGAACCTTGTCCCTAAGCCACTCCTGTGTTGTCTTGGCTGTGTGCTTATGGTCGTTGTCCTATTGGAAGGTGAACCTTCGCCCCAGTCTGAGGTCCTGATAGGTCTGGAGCAGGTTTTCAACAAGGATCTCGCTGTACTTTGCTCCGCTCATCTTTTCCTCCATCCTGACTAGTCTCGAGGTCCCTGCCCATGAAAGCATCCGCACAGCAATATGCTGGCCCCACCATGCTTCACCGTAGGGACGGTGCCAAGCTTGTAGCGTAATACCCAAGAAGACTTGAGGCTGTAATAGCTGCCAAAGTTGCTTCAGCAAAGTACTGCGTAAAAGGTCTGAATACTTCTGTGATGTGATGTTTCATTTTTTTGTGTGCAGATTGATTAATGGAAAAAACTACTTAATCCATTTTAGAATAAGGCTCTAATGTAATAAAAAGTCAAAGGGTCATCTGAATTATTTCCAAATGCTCTGTATGTAAATTGAAGCCCAGTAAGACAAGCAGTCACCATTGGCGTCGGCTAACGGGGATCCTAGTAAAATGAAGAATGTAATCAAAACACAGACAGAACCCCTTCCCCTCTTTATTGCAGGATTGCAATACGTTGGCACAAGATCATTTTGTAGAATAGTTTAAAAACTTCACTTTAAAGAATAAACTCATAATCACTTCAACATGTACAAATAAGATAAGTTGTGTGTAAAGATTAGACATCTTAGTCTAAACAACAATAGATACTTGAGTAGTAACAAGTAGACTAATTTTACAAAAGCCTAATTTCAAGTGAACCAAATAAATTCCATACCAGTGGTGGCCAACCTTGCTCCACTGATCCATGATCTACTGGGTGAGCAGACTTCTATTCCAGCCCAGCAATAGCACACTAGATTTAGAACTCATTAGATTTGATGAGTTGAAGTTGGGTGTGTTATTGCTGGGCAGAAACCCTAACCCTAACCCTAACCCAGCAGACCTCGAGCAGGGTTGTCCTGCTCCAATTGTAATAGGTTTATACATTGATATGGTTCCCAATCAGAGGCAGCTGTTTATCGTTGGGGATCATATTCAGGTAGCCATTTCGTCATTTGTGTTTGTGGGATCTTGACTATGTGTAGTTGCCTGTCAGCACAATTTTGAATAGCTTCACGTTTCATTTGTTGGTTGTTTGCTGTTTTGTTCAGTGAGTTTCGGTTTATTAAAATGATTTGGAACTCTAAGCATGCAGCGCCTTGGTCCGATCATTACAACAAACGTGACATCTGTGCTCTAAGTTTCCCCTCTAGAGACTGGAACTGGAGAATCTTTTCATAATGTCCTGCCACAAAATTACCGGCGCTATCCAGAAGCCTACAGTCTTCCTTTACTGACAGCTGGAGCTGCAATTTCACCATCTTCCATGTCTGTTATCTACGAATGCATTCGGTGTAATCAACTTTAAACTTCAATTGAAAGACTGTCAGCCACCCTTGATAACTTGAAAACCTGCACTTGAAACTAGCATAGGCAACGACTACCCAGATTGAAAACATTGAGACATGTAACACCCAGCAGCACTCTACGGAGATGAAGGGGGAGTGTTCTTTAAATGCAACATCAAATCAAAATCTCCCAGCAGACCATTCAAACCATATTTGCAATAGAAAACTCTCCAGACCTCCAAGGGAGCACTGGCAACAACATGATTTTGGAGGTATGGCAATGTGAGACTATAAAACACATAGTAATGCCATTAGGATAGATCTTTATATTTACAAAAATGTCTGATTTCCAGTCATTCCAATTAATGTTTTAGCCCTTGGTCTTCAAAAATAGGAAATATAGATTAGCCAAATATTTTAATCTGAGTTTACCCCAAAAACAAAGGTTGTATTTGCCTACTCTGTTGTTTATCATGTTGTTGTCATGGAGGACTGATTGGGCTGCTTCGAGTTTGAATAGAAATGGAATAGCATGCTTTGAACACTTGTATCCTTTTCCCTCTCGCTCTCATCCAACACTTCCCACACTGCCCCTACTCGGATGGTATCGCGCCGTCCCAACCTTCGCTCTCTCTCCCCCGCTACTCTCTCCTCTTCCATCCTATCATCTCTTCCCTCTGCTCATACCTTCTCCAACCTATCTCCTGATTCTGCCTCCTCAACCCTCCTCTCTTACCTTTCTGCATCCTTTGACTCTCTATGTCCCCTATCCTCCAGGCCGGCTCGGTCCTCCCCTCCCGCTCCGTGGCTCGATGACTCATTGCGAGCTCACAGAACAGAGCTCCGGGCAGCCGAGCGGAAATGGAGGAAAACTCGCCTCCCTGCGGACCTGGCATCCTTTCACTCCCTCCTCTCTACATTTTCCTCCTCTGTCTCTGCTGCTAAAGCCACTTTCTACCACTCTAAATTCCAAGCATCTGCCTCTAACCCTAGGAAGCTCTTTGCCACCTTCTCCTCCCTCCTGAATCCTCCTCCCCCTCCCCCTCCTCCCTCTCTGCAGATGACTTCGTCAACCATTTTGAAAAGAAGGTCGACGACATCCGATCCTCGTTTGCTAAGTCAAACGACACCGCTGGTTCTGCTCACACTGCCCTACCCTGTGCTCTGACCTCTTTCTCCCCTCTCTCTCCAGATGAAATCTCGCTTCTTGTGACGGCCGGCCGCCCAACAACCTGCCCGCTTGACCCTATCCCCTCCTCTCTTCTCCAGACCATTTCCGGAGACCTTCTCCCTTACCTCACCTCGCTCATCAACTCATCCCTGACCGCTGGCTACGTCCCTTCCGTCTTCAAGAGAGCGAGAGTTGCACCCCTTCTGAAAAAACCTACACTCGATCCCTCCGATGTCAACAACTACAGACCAGTATCCCTTCTTTCTTTTCTCTCCAAAACTCTTGAACGTGCCGTCCTTGGCCAGCTCTCCCGCTATCTCTCTCAGAATGACCTTCTTGATCCAAATCAGTCAGGTTTCAAGACTAGTCATTCAACTGAGACTGCTCTTCTCTGTATCACGGAGGCGCTCCGCACTGCTAAAGCTAACTCTCTCTCCTCTGCTCTCATCCTTCTAGACCTATCGGCTGCCTTCGATACTGTGAACCATCAGATCCTCCTCTCCACCCTCTCCGAGTTGGGCATCTCCGGCGCGGCCCACGCTTGATTGCGTCCTACCTGACAGGTCGCTCCTACCAGGTGGCGTGGCGAGAATCTGTCTCCTCGCCGCGCTCTCACCACTGGTGTCCCCCAGGGCTCTGTTCTAGGCCCTCTCCTATTCTCGCTATACACCAAGTCACTTGGCTCTGTCATAACCTCACATGGTCTCTCCTATCATTGCTATGCAGACGACACACAATTAATCTTCTCCTTTCCCCCTTCTGATGACCAGGTGGCGAATCGCATCTCTGCATGTCTGGCAGACATATCAGTGTGGATGACGGATCACCACCTCAAGCTGAACCTCGGGAAGACGGAGCTGCTCTTCCTCCCGGGGAAGGACTGCCCGTTCCATGATCTCGCCATCACGGTTGACAACTCCATTGTGTCCTCCTCCCAGAGCGCTAAGAACCTTGGCGTGATCCTGGACAACACCCTGTCGTTCTCAACCAACATCAAGGTGGTGGCCCGTTCCTGTAGGTTCATGCTCTACAACATCCGCAGAGTACGACCCTGCCTCAAACAGGAAGCGGCGCAAGTCCTAATCCAGGCACTTGTCATCTCCCGTCTGGATTACTGCAACTCGCTGTTGGCTGGGCTCCCTGCCTGTGCCATTAAACCCCTACAACTCATCCAGAACGCCGCAGCGTTGTTCAACCTTCCCAAGTTCTCTCACGTCACCCCGCTCCTCCGCTCTCTCCACTGGCTTCCAGTTGAAGATCGCATCCGCTACAAGACCATGGTGCTTGCCTACGGAGCTGTGAGGGGAACGGCACCGCAGTACCTTAGGCTCTGATCAGGCCCTACACCCAAACAAGGGCACTGCGTTCATCCACCTCTGGCCTGCTCGCCTCCCTACCACTGAGGAAGTACAGTTCCCGCTCAGCCCAGTCAAAACTGTTCGCTGCTCTGGCCCCCCAATGGTGGAACAAACTCCCTCACGACGCCAGGACAGCGGAGTCAATCACCACCTTCCGGAGACACCTGAAACCCCACCTCTTCAAGGAATACCTAGGATAGGATAAAGTAATCCTTCTCACCCCCCCTTAAATGATTTAGATGCACTATTGTAAAGTGGCTGTTCCACTGGATGTCAGAAGGTGAATTCACCAATTTGTAAGTCGCTCTGGATAAGAGCGTCTGCTAAATGACTTAAATGTTAATGTTAAACTACAAAAACAGTGCCATTTGCATGTGAAAATGAATGCCATATGTTGCCTTTGCCATAGGTCTATTGATATGTTTTTATTGGTGACATTTGATGTCTAGATTATTTGCAGCTGTTTAAGTCTACCAAAAGTATGGAAGTTTCAGCATGTGTCAGTTTTATCAGCAGGAATTAGATTGAGCAATGAAAGGCCCACATGTGTTAATCTTACATTAAACAAGATTTTGATCAGTATGATGAACAATAACACGAGGAGTTTAGAAGGGATAAATTGTAGTTTATTTTAAGAGTGGGGATTTTATTACTGAGTGACCATGATCTTTTATCTTATTTGTGCTGATCATTTTCTTAAATCCATATGCCTAGCTGGCACATGCTCAAACTCACACATTTTTGTTAGACTTAAACAGCTGCAAAATAATTGAGATATCAAAGTGTCACCAACAAAAACATAAATGCAATGTCTATGGCAAATGCAGCATATGAAACTCCATCAAGCTTGTCACGCCTTGACCTTAGAGATCCTGGGCATTCGATGTTTTCTATTTCTTTGTTGGCTGGGCATGGTTCCCAATCAGAGGCAGCTGTCTATCGTTGTCTCTGATTGGGGATCATACTTAGGCAGCCTTTTTCCACATGTACAGTGTGGGATCTTGTTTTTGTAACTGTGCTGTTTAGCCCTACTAGACGTTATGTTTCGTATTTGTTGTTTTTTCGCTGTTCATTTAATAATTGAAAATGTACGCCTACAACGCTGCACCTTGGTCCAATCCTTCCATCAATGAGTGTAACAGAAGATCCCACCAAAAACGGACCAAGCAGCGTGGCCAGGAGTTAGCAGACATCCTGGACATGGGAGGAGATCTTGGACGTTATAAGGGATCCTGGACGTGGGAGGAGAACCTGGCCGGAAAGGATCGCCTTCCATGAGAGCAGACGGAGGCAGCGAGGGAGGAACAATGACGCAACCGGGGTTTGTGACCAAGACGGAAGCCTGAGAGGCAGCCCCAAAATATTTTTTGGGGGTGGCACATGGGGTGGTTGGCGTAGCCAGGGTTTGAACCAGAGCCAACTCCGTGTACTCACCGTGGGGAGCGTGTGACCGGTCAGGCACCATGTTTTGCAGTGATACACACAGTATCTCCAGTGCGCATCCACAGCCCGGTGCGTTCTGTGCCAGCTCCCCACACTTGCCGTGCGAAAGTGGGCATCTGTCCAGGACGCGCTGTGCCAGCTCTACGCTCCAGACCTCCAATGCGTCACCCGGTCTCCAGTGTGTGTCTCCAGCCTGGTACGTCTTGTGCCTGCTCCACACACAAAGCCTCCAGTGATGATCCATGGCACGAAGCCTCCAGTGATGATCCATGGCCCGGAGCCTCCAGTGATGATCCATGGCCCGGAGCCTCCAGTGATGATAGATGGCCCGAAGCCTCTAGTGAAGCTCCATGGTCTGTAGCCTCCAGTGATGATCCATGGCCCAGAGCCTCCTGTGACGATCCATGGTCCAGAGCCTCCAGTGACGATCTATGGCCTGGACGGTCTCCAGCGACGTTCTACGGTCCAGAGCCTCCAGCGACGGTCTGGGGTCCAGAGCCTCCAGCGACAGTTCCCGGTCCGGAGTCCCCGGCGGCGATCTTCGGTCCGGATTTCCCGGCGACGTTCTACGGTCTGGAGTCCCCGGCGACGATCTACGGTCCGGAGTTGATAGCAAATTTCAATTTATCAAAAAAATAAGACATTTTCGTCTTTTGAGCTTCTAGTCATGAAATCTATGAAGCCTACTCAATAAATTTTTATAGCTACTGTTTACAGGCCTCCTGGGCCATATACAGCGTTCCTCACTGAGTTCCCTGAATTCCTATCGGACCTATAGTCTTAGCAGAAAATGTTCAAATTTTTGGTGACTTTAATATACACATGGAAAAGTCCACAGACTCACTACAAATGCCTTTCGGAGCCATCATCGACTTAATGGGTTTTTACAACATGTCTCTGGACCTACTCACTGCCACTGTCATACTCTGGACCTAGTTTTGTCCCATTGAATAAATATTAATGTTTTTCCTCATAATCCTGGACTATCGGACCACCATTTTATTACTTTTGCAATCGCAACAAATAATCTGATCAGACCCCAACCAAGGAGCATCTAAAGTCGTGCTATAAATTCTCAGACAACCAGAAGATTCCTTGATGCCCTTGCAGACTCCCTCTGCCTACCTCTCTCTGCCCACCCAAAAATCAGTTAACCACCTAACTGAGGAACTCAATTTAACCTTGTGCAATACCCTAGATTCAGTTGCACAGCTAAAAACTAAAAACATTTGTTATAAGAAACAAGCTCCCTGGTATACAGAAAATACCCGAGCTCTGAAGCAAGCTTCCAGAAAATTGGGACGGGAATGGCGCCACACCAAACTGGAAGTCTTCTGACAAGCTTGGAAAGACAGTACCGTGCAGTATCGAAGAGCCTTCACTGCTGCTCGATCATCCTATCATACTAAATTTATTTTTGATATTGTCGCAAAGATAACTAAAAAGCAGCATTCCCAAAGAGAGGATGGCTTTCACTTCAGCAATAATACATTTATTAACTTCTTTGAGGAAAAGATCATAATCATTAGAAAGCAAATTACGGACTCCTATTTAAATCTGCGTATTCCTCCACAGCTCAGTTGTATTGAGTCTGCACAACTCTGCCAGGACATAGTATCAAGGGAGACACGCAAGTGTTTGAGTATTATATCTCTTGACACAATGATGAAAATAATCATGGCATCTAAACCTTCAAGCTGCATACTGAACCCTATTCCAACTAAACTGAAAGAGCTGCTTCCTGTGCTTGGCCCTCCTATGTTGAACATAATAAATGTGTCTCTATCCACCGGATGTGTACCAAACTCAATAAAAGTGGCAGTAACCTCTTGAAACTCTGGGGGCGCAATTTCATTTTTGGATGAAAAACGTTCCCGTTTTAAACAAGATATTTTGTCACAAAAAGATGCTCGACTATGCATATAATTGATAGCTTTTGAAAGAAAACACTGAATTTTCCAGAACTGCAAAGATATTGTCTGTGGGTGCCCTAGAACGGGAGCTACAGGCAAAACCAAGATGAAACGGCAACCATGAAATCAGCAGGATTTTTGAGGCTCCGTTTTCCATTGTCTCCTTATATGGCTGTGAATGCGAGAGGAATGAGCCTGCCCTTTCTGTCGTTTCCCCAAGGTGTCTGCAGCATTGTGACGTATTTGTAGGCATATCATTGGAAGATTGACCATAAGAGACTACATTTTCCAGGTGTCCGCCCGGTGTCCTCCGTCAAAATTGGTGCGTCTTTTTCAGCTGCTGGTATTTTTCCATGCGATTCTGAGGGGAAAGCAGGCTTCCACGAACTGCATATCAATGAAGAGATATGTGAAAAAACACATTGAGGATTGATTCTAAACAATGTTTGCCATGTTTCGGTCGATATTATGGAGTTAATTCGGAAAAAGTTTGATGTTTTGGTGACTGAATTTTCGGTTCGTTTCGGTAGCCAAATGTGATGTACAAAACGGAGCGATTTCTCCTACACAAAGATTCTTTCAGGAAAAACTGAACATTTGCTATGTAACTGAGAGTCTCCTCATTGAAAACATCCGAAGCTCTTCAAAGGTAAATTATTTTATTTAATTGGTTATCTGGTTTTTGTGAAAATGTTGCGTGCTAAATGCTACTCAAAATGCTAAGCTAGCTTAGCATACTCTTACACAAATTAGTGATTTGCTATGGTTCAAAAGCATATTTTGAAAATCTGAGATGACAGTGTTGTTAAGAAAAGGCTAAGCTTGAGAGCAGGCGCATTATTTTCATTTTATTTGCGATTTTCAGAAATCGTTAACGTTGCGTTATGCTAATGAGCCTGAGGCTTTATTCACGATCCCGGATCCGGGATGGGGAGTATCAAGAGGGTAACAAAGCCTCTCTTGAAAAAGCCAAACATTGACCCAGGATATTTAAAATCTATCAGCCTATATCGAATCTTCCATTCCTCCCAAATATCATATAAAAAACTGTTGCGCGGCAACTTACTGCCTTCCTGAACACAAACAATGTATATGAAATTCTTCAGTCTGGTTTTAGACCCCATCATAGCACTGAGACAGCACTTGTGAAGATGGTAAATTACTTATTAACCTCTAGCGTTGAGCAATCCCGTATCCGGGAGCGTAATCATAGCCTCAAGCTCATTAGCATAACACAACGTTAACTATTCATGAAAATCGCAAATGAAATGAAATAAATATATTGGCTCACAAGCTTAGCCTTTTGTTAACAACACTGTCATCTCAGATTTTCAAAATATGCTTTTCAACCATAGCTACACAAGCATTTGTGTAAGAGTATTGATAGCTAGCATAGCATTAAGCCTAGCATTCAGCAGGCAACATTTTCACAAAAACAAGAAAATAAAATCAAATAAAATCATTTACCTTTGAAGAACTTTGGATGTTTTCAATGAGGAGACTCTCAGTTAGATAGCAAATGTTCAGTTTTTCCAAAAAGATTATTTGTGTAGGAGAAATCGCTCCACCACGTTTGGCAAATTTTTTCCAAATTAACTCCATAATATCGACAGAAACATGGCAAATGTTGTTTAGAATCAATCCTCAAGGTGTTTTTCACATATCTATTCGATGAAAATCTTTCGTGGCAGTTGCCTTTCTCCTCTGAACCAAATGGAAAAGTGGAATAGTGGACGCAGCTGGAGATTGCGCAATAATTTTGACAGAGGACACCAAGCGGACACATGGTAAATGTAGTCTCTTATGATCGATCTTCCAATGATATGCCTACAAATACGTCACAATGCTGCAGACACCTTTGGGAAACGACAGAAAGTGTAGGCTCATTCCTGGCGCATTCACAGCCACATAAGGAGACATTGGAACACAGCGCATTCAAAAATCTGGGCCATTTCCTGTATGAAATTTCATCTTGGTTTCGCCTGTAGCATTAGTTCTGTGGCACTCACAGGCAATATCTTTGCAGTTTTGGAAACGTCAGAGAGTTTTCTTTCCAAAGATGTCAATTATATGCATAGTCAAGCATCTTTTCATGACAAAATATCTTGTTTAAAACGGGAACGTTTTTTTATCCAAAAATTAAAAGAGCACCCCCTATATCGAAGAAGTTAATGGTGTAAGACCGAGGCTCTGCATCTGTCCTCGTGCTCCTTGTCCTTAGTGCTGCTTTTGATACCATCGATCACCAAATTCTTTTGGAGAGATTGGAAACCCAAATTGGTCTACACGGGCAAGTTCTGGCCTGGTTTAGATCTTGTCTGTCGGATAGATATCAGTTTGTGTGGATGCTTTATCCTCTGACAAATCAACTGTAAATGTCAGTGTTCCCCAAGGTTCCGTTTTAGGACCAGTATTGTTTTCACTATATATTTTACCTCTTAGGGATGTCATTCGAAAACATAATGTTAACTTTCACTGCTATGCGGATAACACACAGCTGTACATTTCAATGAAACATGGTGAAGCCCCAAAATTGCCATCGCTAGAAGCCTGTGTTTCAGGCAAAAGGAAGTGTTTGGCTGCAAACTTTCTACTTTTAACCTTGGAAAAAACAGAGATGCTTGTTCTAGGTACCTAGAAACAAAGAGATCTTCAGTTGAATTTGACAATTAATCTTGATGGTTGTACTGTTATCTCAAATAAAACTGTAAAGGACCTAGGCGTTACTCTGGACCCTGATCTCTCTTTTCACGAACATACCAAAACTGTTTCAAGGACAGCTTTTTTCCATCTACGTAACATTGCAAAAATCAGAAATATTCTGTCCAAAAATGTTACTTCTAGGTTAGACTACTGCAATGCTCTACTTTCCGGCTACCCGGATAAAGAACTAAATAAACTTCAGCTAGTGCTAAATACGGCTGCTAGAATCCTGACTAGAACCAAAATATTTTATCATATTACTCCAGTTCTAGCCTCCCTACACTGGCTTCCTGTTAAGGCAAGGGCTGACCTACAAAGCGTTACATGGGCTTGCGTCTGCCTATCTTTCCGATTTGGTCCTGCCGTACATACCTACACGTACGCTACAGTCACAAGACGCAGGCCTCCTAATTGTCCCTATAATTTCTAAGCAAACAGCTGGAGGCAGGGCTTTCTCCTATAGAGCTCCATTTTTATGGAATGGCCTGCCTACCCATGTGAGAGACACAGACTTGGTCTCAACCTTTAAGTCTTTACTGAAGACTAATCTCTTCAGTAGGTCTTATGATTGAGTGTAGTCTGGCCCAGGAGTGTGACAATGAAAAGAAAGGCTCTGGAGCAATGAACCGCCCTTGCTGTCTCTGCCTGGCCTGGTTCTTATCTCTCCACTGGGATTCTCTGCTTCTAACCCTATTACAGGGGCTTACTGGTGCTCTTCCATGCCGTCCCTGGGAGGGGTGCGTCACTTGAGTGGGTTGAGTCTCTGATGTGGTTTTCCTGTCTGGGTTGGCGCCCCCCTTGGGTTGTGCCGTGGCGAAGATCTTTGTGGGCTATACTCGGCCTTATCTCAGGATGGTAAATTGGTGGTTGAAGTTATCCCTCTTGCGGTGTGGGGGCTGTACTTTGGAAAAGTGGGTGGGGTTATATCCTGCCTGTTTGGCCCCGTCCGGGGGTAACATCGGATGAGGCCATTGTGTCTCCTGAGGGTCAGTCTGTTATATCTGGAGTATTTTTCCTGTCTTATCCGGTGTCCTGTGTGCATTTAAGTATGCTCTCACTAATTCTCTCTTTCTCTATTTCTTTCTTTCTCTCTCTCTCAGAGGACCTGAGCCCTAGGACCATGCCTCAGGACTACCTGGCATGATGACTCCTTGCTGTCCCCAGTCCACCTGGCTGTGATGCTGCTCCAGTGTCAACTGTTCTGCCTGCGGCTATGGAACCTTGACCTGTTCACCGGATGTGCTACCTGTCCCAGACCTGCTGTTTTCAACTCTCTAGAGACAGCAGGAGTGGTAGAGATGGTTCCTCTCTAGGTTTCTTCCTAGGTTTTGGCCTTTCTAGGGAGTTTTTCCTAGCCACTGTGCTTCTACACTTGCATTGCTTGCTGTTTGGGTGTTTTGGCTGAGTTTCTGTACAGTACTTTGATATATCAGCTAATGTAAGAAGGGCTATGTAAATACATTTGATTTGATTTGAAATGTACGCAAGTGTGCTTTTCTCTCTTTCTCTCACTTTTAAATCCCCATTTTGTGTAACACATGTTATATTGTGTTGGCCCGCAAGAGACCTGTTTCATTGTACTAAGGTCTGAACAATAGCCTAGACTGTGTGTTTGTGTATATTATATAATCATTTTAGCTTGTAGTACATACATGATCAACCCAATTGGTGTGGTACGGGTTTGTGCAGATGCCAAATTATGCAATGTTCAGGATGAGACTGTGGAGGAAATTAATTAACTTCTTGGTGACAGTATTTTCATGTCCGGATGAAATGCATGCCCAAATTCAACTGCCTGCTACTCATCCCCAGAAGATAAGATATGCATAGTGTTAGTAGATTTGGATATAAAACACGCTGAAGTTTCTAAAACTTTTTGAATCATGTCTGTGACTATAACAGAACTTATTTAGCAGGCAAAACCCAGAGGACAAACCATTCATACTGTTTTGTTGTTGAGGTGACTCTCTTTTCAATGGGTTTCATTGGGAATCCAAACTTCTAAGAGACCCTCTTGCAGTTCCTATCGCTTCCACTGGATGTCACCAGTTTTTAGAAATTGGTTGAGGTTATTCCTTTGTGTAATGAAGAAGTAGGGCCATATGGAAAGAGTTTTTATGGATCATACGCGCTAAATAAATTGACATTTAGGATATCTATCAACGGAATTTATAGAACAAAAGGACAATTTGTGATGTTTATGGGACAAAAGAAGCTCGTCAAAGGTAAGGCATGAATTATATTTTTATTTCTGTGTTTTGTGTCACGCCTGCAGGGTTGAAATATGCTTTCTCTCTTTGTTTATGGAGGTGCTATCCTCAGATATTAGCATCATTTGCTTTCACCGAAAAGCCTTTTTGAAATTGGCTGGATTCACAACAAGTGTAGCTTTAATTTGTTGTCTTGCATGTATGATTTAATGATAGTTTGAGTTTTATAGAAATGTATTTGAATTTGGCGCTGTGCATTTTCCCTGGCTCCCAGAGAGGTTAATTAGTGACTGTTGTAAAATCGATATTCCGATATTCTTTGAGATAATTTGGGAAATAGAAACTCAATTAAACCAAACCTTCCCATGCTGCCCCAGGTTAATGAGTTAACATTGACCGAATTAATTTAATCGCGTAAATATAAACAGTTAATCATTCGATGAACAGCAGTCGTCACATTAATCAATCGTACGTCACGACTGAAGCCGTGTAGTGCTTTGAAAGAGTGGTCATGACTCACACCAACACCATCATGCCTGTAAACCCTAGACCCCCTCAGGTGTGCGTGCTTACTCCCCTCCTGTACTCCCTGTTCACCCATGACTGTGACGATGAGACAGCCTATAAGCAGAAGGTCAGAGACCTGGCAGTGTGGTGCCAGGACAACAACCTCTCCCTCAACGTCAGCAAGACAAAGGAGGTGATTTTGGACTAAATGAAAAGGAGTGCAGAGCACATCCCCATTCACATCAAAGACACTGTAGTGGAGCAGGTTAAGAGCGACAAGTTCCTCGGTGTCCACATGACTAAGGATCTATCATGGTCCACACTCGATAATGCCTCTTCCCCCTCAGAAGGCTGAAAAGATTTGGCATGGGCCCTCAGAACCTCATTAAGTTCTACAGCTGCACCATTGAGAGCATCTTAAATTGCTCCATCCCCGCTTGGTATGGCAACTGCTTGCCATCTGACCACTAGATGATTCAGAGGGTGGTGAATACGGCCCAGTACATCACTGAGGCCAAGCTTCCTGCCATTCAGGACCTGTATACCAGGCGGTGTCAGAGGAAGGCCCTAAAAATTCCAGCCACCCAAGTCATAGACTGTTCTCTCTGCTATCATACAGCTCCCTGCTGAATCTATTCTGCATTAACTAGCTTGAGGTGGCTAACGTTATCCATTAGCCATGCTATATAATTAGTAATTGATTGACCCGGTCTCTCCAGATCTCCCAACAATACTATTTATAGGGTACATTTTAGATCAATGTTATGCATTTTCAGACATTCCTGAACCTGAGACCAGAAACATGCTACCGGAGGGCAATACCAAAACAAATGGTCTATTGATTCTGTATTCTCACAACAGAATATCCAGATTTGTAATGATTGTATGACCCACATATTTAACACGTTGTTGGTGGCAAGAATTATGAACAATAATTTTAGCTGAAAGCACAAAGTCTTGAATTTTGCATTGTTTTATATATCAACATATACACACTGTACCATGGGACAGCTGTCAACATCCTTGTCCTCAAATTAATCTGGTAAATATATCTTCCTATTTATGCTATTTGTATTCCTTTGCCCGTTTTGATCGTTTATATTATGCAGACAGACCAGTTCCCTACCTCCTCCCACTGCCACCTGCCACCTCCAGTTTTGTGGTAATGCTGTAATCAATTGGTTGGAATCTTGGATTGAGCAGATCTTCTCATACAAGTCTGATAACTTGTAGCTGGCTACAATGTGAAATTGTAGCCAGCTCTGCAAAAAGTAGTTTTTGCAAAAGAGAGAGACTTTGAAAAATATGTATTTTCAATTCATCAAAAATAAGACATGGCAATCTGCACAATGGCAAAAGGCCATTATTAAACAGTGGATGAGCTGTTCTTATTAATATATCTGAGAAACATTTAGGGTTCAAGTAAAACTTTTGGATAAGTGAAGCTTTTAAAGAGTTTTTTAGTGTTTTTAGATTTAATCATCTCAACCGATCTAGTTCATTTTCATTATATAGATATGCATGCTTTGCCTTGTCTGGTTTAGCGTCCCAGATAAAGCAAAATATGTTTTGTTCATATGATTTGAAAACAAATCACCAGGAGTAGGCAACACCATAAGTAAGTGAGTAAACTGAGATTTGACTATGAGGTTACCCAGGGCAATTGTTTTATAAATATACAGGTATTTACCTCTCCATGGTTGCAGGATCTTGTCTATTTTTACAAGTTGTCTATTGAAATGAATTGTGGAGAGCTCATTTACTGTATATATTTTGTGATATGAATGCCAAGTATGTCTACTTCACCGTCAGCAAATTGTATAGGTAAACTGCAGGGTAATGTAAAAGTTTTCAAAGATCCAATACATAATATTGTACACTCATCATAATTATGTTTTAATCCAGAGAGTGCATAAAACTTATCTAGATATTCAATTAGACACTGTAGGGATTTAGCTTGCAGACTTTAATATTAAACTTGTGTCATCGGCATACATGGACACCATTGTTTTTAAGCTTTGGATTTCTAATTGTCTAATGTTGTTATTTGTTCTGATTTTAATAGCTAGCATTTCGATGGCCATAATGAATAGATATGGTGACAGCGGGCACCCTTGTTCAACTCCTCTTTATAATTCAAACTCTCTGAGAAGTAGCCGCTATTTATACATTACGCTAATTATACATTACTATTACCCAGTTTATAAGAGAATAACCAAATTAAAAAAAATCCAGGCATTTACAAATCAAATCCAATATTACTTTATCAAATGCCTTTTCAAAATCCACTGTAAATACCAGGCCTTACTTCTTAGATGTTTCATGTTGTTATATTATACAAAATGTTGTCTGATCAGGATGAACAATACCTGGTGAAACCTTGTTTATTCAGAGTGCTATGCATTTCGCTAGTATTTTTGCATCACAATATTGAAGTGCCATCTGGGTCTTGATTTAATAACAGTGAAATCAGACTTTCCTGCTGAGTACCTGACAGACTACAATTTCTATAGCAGTAGATAAAACACACTAACCATGGAGTATATAAAAAAAGGCTTGATATACCTCAAACTTTATGCCATCAAACCCTGGGATTTTTCCAGACTGAAGGGATTTAATAGCCTCAAAAAGTTATTCTTCTGTAATTTGGCCTTTGCACTGTTCTTTCTGTACATTTGTTAATTTTCAATTGTTTTGTATTAATTGTAAATAATTCCTTACTATAATCATCATTCAGAGGGTGAGGATGAGATGGAAAGGAGAACATCTGCTTAAAATATGTAGCTTATTATAAAATATAATTCAAAGAATCATAGATCACTCTGTTTTAGTAAAGAGTTTCTGCAAAATATTTTTGGTAGCGTTCCTGTGATGGAGATTTAGGAAGAATTTGGTGCATTTTTCTCCATATTCCATCCAGTTTGCTTTATTTTTGTAAAATATCGTATTAAATGGTTCTAAAATAAATTTCTCCAGTTGTTTTTGTTTTTCCTCTAACTTATTTTGTATCTCTGAGTACTGTTTTTATTGCTATGTACCTGTACTATTAGTTCATGGATTTCCCTTGTTAGTCTTGTATCTTTAGACAGAAGCTGCTTCTTTATTATTGATGAATATTGAATTGAATGACCTCTGAAGGTACATTTAAAGGTATCCTAAACAATAAGTGGATGTGCTGAATCTACACTACCATTCAAATTTTGGGGTCACTTAGAAATGGCCTTGTTTTTAAAAGAAAACCACATTTTTTTGTCCATTAAAATAACATCAAATTGATCAGAAATACAGTGTATACATTGATAATGTTGTAAACTACTACAAGCTGGAAACGGCTGTTTTTTATGGAATATCTACATGGGCGCACAGTTGCCCATTATCAGCAACCATCACTCCTGTGTTCCAATGGCAAGTTGTGTTAGCTAATCCAAGATGATCATTTTAAAAGGCTAATTGATCATTAGAAAACCCTTTTGTAATTATGTTAGCAAGGATGAAAACTTGTGTTGATGAACCTTTTTGGGATAGGGGGCAGCTGAAGTGTCTAAAACTGTTTGAATGATGACTGTGAGTATAACAGAACTCATATGGCAGGTGAAGACCTGAGAAAAATACAACCAAGAATTGGGACATCTGAGGTTTGTAGTTTTTCAAAGCTTGGCCTACCGAATACACATTGAGATATGAATGAAGTTGTACTTCCTAAGGCTTCCTCTAGATGTCAACACTCTTTTGAAACTTGGATGAGGATTCTACTATAAAGGAGTGGCTCATGAGATCTCTTTGAGTCAGTGGTCTGGCAGAGAGCCTTGGTCTCATGACGCGCGCTCCTGTCAGAGATACCTCGCATTCCAGTGCTTTTTCTGAAGACAAAAATAATTCTCCGGTTGGAACATTATTGATGTTTTATGTTAAAAACATCCTAACGATTGATTCCATACATTGTTTGACATGTTTCTAAAGGACTGTAACGGAACCTTTTGAGTTTTTGTGTTTTGAAGTGCCTGCGCCTCATGAAGATGGATTACTGGGCTGAACACCCTAACAACAAGTGGCTATTTGGACATAAATGATGGAACTTTATGGAACAATCAGTCATTTAATGTCAAACTGGGTTTCCCCGGAGTGCCTTCTGGTGAAGATCATCAAAGGTAAGTGAATATTTATGGTGTTGTTTCTAACTTTGTTGATTCTAAAATGGCGGACATTCCTCTGACTGTTTTGGGCTCTGAGCGCTGTTCTCAGATTATGCTTTTTCCGTAAAGTTTAAAAAAAATCTGACACAGCGGTTGCATTAAGGAGAAGTCTATCTTTAATTATGTGAATAACACTAGTATCTTTTATCAATGTTTATTATGAGTATTTCTGCAAAATCACCGGATGTTTTGGCATAAAAACATTACTGCACATAACGTGCCAATGTAAACTGAGATTTTGGATATAAATATGCACATTATCAAACAAAACATACATGTATTGTGTAACATGATGTCCTATGAGTGTCATCTGATGAAGATTATCAAAGGTTAGTGATTCATTTTATCTATATTTCAGTTTTTTTGTGACTCCTATCTTTGGCTGGAAAAATGTCTGTTTTTTTTGACTTGGCGGTGATATAACATAATCATATGTTGTTCTTTAGCTGTAGAGATTTTTTTAAAATTGGACACGATGGTTAGATTAACAAGATGTTTATATCTTTCATTTGCTCTTTTGGACTTTTTAATGTGTAAAAGTTGTCCCCTGCGGAATGTTGTCCCCTGCGGAATGTTGTCCCCTGCGGAATGTTGTCCCCTGCACTAGAAAGGTTAAAGAAGCAATACAACTGACCTCCTTTAGAGTAGTTGAGTATCTGGAGCATCAGCATTTGTGGGTTCAATTACAGGCTGAAGATGGCCAGAAATAAATGACTTTCTTCTGAAACTCGTTAGTCTATTGAAGGCTATTCCATTAGAGAAATTGCCAAAAAACGGAAGATCTCGTACAACGCCGTGTACTACTCCCTTCACAGAACAAAGCAAACGGGCTCTAACCAGAATAGAAAGAGGATTGGGAGGCCCTGGTGCACAACTGAACAAGAGGACAAGGAGATTAGAGTTTCTAGTTTGAGAAACAGACTCCTCACAAGTCCTCAACTGCCAGCTTCATTAAATTTTACCAGCAAAACACCAGTCGCAACGTCAATAGTGAAGAGGCGACTCCGGGATTCTGGCCTTCTAGGCAGATTTGCAAAGAAAAAGCCATATCTCAGACACTGGACAGAGGAGGTGTAACGACATTCTTCGTTTGTTGAGAGAAAGTCGGACCGAAATGCAGTGTGTTGGTTACTCATGTTTATTAATGAAACAAATAACGAAACTATACATGAAATAACTATAAATACAAAACAACAAAACGGGACGTGAAACCTATTACAGCCTGACTGGTGAACACTAACACAGAGACAGGAACAATCACCCACGAAATACAAAGCGAAACCCAGGCTACCTAACCAGGCTTCCCAATCAGAGACAACGAGAATCACTCTGATTGAGAACCGCCTCAGGCAGCCAAACCTATGTAACATACAACCCTAATCAGCTACAATCCCAATAACCAAAAAACCCCACTAAGAATACAACAAACAATAAACCCATGTCACAACCTGGCCTGACCAACTAATAAACTAAAACACAAAATACTAAGACCAAGGCGTGACAGAACCCCCGCCGTAAGGTGCGGACTCCCGAACGCACCTCAAAACCATAGGGAGGGTCCGGGTGGGCGTCTGTCCATGGTGGCGGTTCCGGCTCGGGACGTGGACCCCACTTCATAAATGTCATTGTTCCTCCCCTTTGCGTCCTGAGATGATCCACCCTCGCCGCCGACCATGGCCGAATAGTCCTCACCCAGAAACCTACTGAACAGAGGAGCAGCTCGTGACTGAGGGGCAGCTCGGGACTGAGGCAGCTCGGGACTGAGGGACAGCTCGGGACTGAGGGACAGCTCGGGACTGAGGGGCAGCTCGGGACTGAGGGGCAGCTCGGGACTGAGGGGCAGCCCAGCACTGAGAGGCAGCCCAGCACTGAGAGGCAGCCCAGTACTGAGAAGAAGCCCAGTACTGAGATGAAGCCCAGCCAGGCAGTTGAATCCGGCAGATCCTGGCTGACTGGCGGATCCTGGCTGACTGGCGGATCCTGACTGACTGGCGGATCCTGGCTGACTGGCGGATCCTGGCCGACTGGCGGATCCTGGCTGACTAGCAGATCTGGCAGATCCTGGCTGACTGGCAGATCCTGGCTGACTGGCGGATCCTGGCCGACTGGCGGATCCTGGCTGACTAGCAGATCTGGCAGATCCTGGCTGACTGGCGGATCCTGGCTGACAGGGGGATCCTGGCCGACTGGCGGATCCTGGCTGACTAGCAGATCTGGCAGATCCTGGCTGACTGGCGGATCCTGGCTGACTGTCGGATCTGGAAGAGTCTGGTTGACTGGCAGATCTGGAAGAGTCTGGTTGACTGGCAGATCTGGAAGAGTCTGACTGACTGGCAGATCTGGAAGAGTCTGGTTGACTGGCAGATCTGGAAAAGTCTGGCTGAATGGCAGATCTGGAAGAGTCTGGCTGACTGGCAGATCTGGAAGAGTCTGGCTGACTGGCATATCTGGAAGATTCTGGCTGACTGGCATATCTGGAAGAGTCTGGCTGACTGGCAGATCTGGAAGACCTGGCTGACTGGCAGATCTGGAAGAGTCTGGCTGACTGGCAGATCTGGAAGAGTCTGGCTGACTGGCAGATCTGGAAGAGTCTGGCTGACTGGCAGATCTGGAAGAGTCTGGCTGACAGGCAGATCTGGAAGAGTCTGGCTGACTGGCAGATCTGGAAGAGTCTGGCTGACTGGCAGATCTGGGGTAGTCTGGCTGACTGGCAGATCTGGAAGAGTCTGGCTGACTGGCAGATCTGGAAGAGTCTGGCTGACTGGCAGATCTGGAAGAGTCTGGCTGACTGGCAGATCTGGAAGAGTCTGGTTGACTGGCAGATCTGGAAGAGTCTGGCTGACTGGCAGATCTGGAAGAGTCTGGCTGACTGGCAGATCTGGAAGAGTCTGGCTGACTGGCAGATCTGGAGGAGTCTGGCTGAATGACAGATCTGGAAGAGTCTGGCTGACTGGCAGATCTGGTAGAGTCTGGCTGACTGGCAGATCTGGAAGAGTCTGGCTGACTGACGGCTCTGGCTGCTCCATGCTGACTGGCGGCTCTGGCTGCTCCATGCTGACTGGCGGCTCTGGCTGCTCCATGCAGATTGACAGCTGTGGCGGCTTCTTGCAGACTGACAGCTCTGACTGTTCCATGCAGATTAACAGCTTTGGCAGCTCCTTGCAGACTGGCAGCTCCTTGCAGACTGGCAGCTCCTTGCAGACTGGCAGCTCCTTGCAGACTGGCAGCTCCATGCAGACTGGCAACTCCATGCAGACTGGCAACTCCATGCAGACCGGCAAACCTGGCTGCTCCAAACAGACTGACAGCTCTGGCTGCCCCATGCAGATTGGCAGCTCTAGCTGCTCCATGCAGGCTGGCAACACTGGCTGCTCCATGTAGACTGGCAGCTCTAGCTGCTCCATGCAGACTGACAGCTCTGGCTGCTCTATACTGGAAGGATTTTGACCTAATTCCGTGAGTAGAGGATGCCTGGTTATTCTTTAAAAGTGCTTTCCTCGCCATCTTAAATAAGCAGGCCATATTCACAAAAACATCCTTTGGCGTACTCCATTAGCATTGAATAGCCCCCACGATATGCAACTTTTCAGGGAAGCTAGGAACCAATATACACAGACAGTTAGGAAAGCAAAGGCTAGCTTTTTCAAACAGAAATTTGCATCCTGTAGAACAAACTCCAAAAGGTTCTGGGACAGTCTAAAGTCCTTGGAGAATAAGTGCACCTCCTCCCAGCTGCCCACTGCACTGAGGCTAGGAAACACTGTCACCACTGATAAATCCATGAAATTGAGAATTTCACTAAGCATTTTTCAACGGCTGGCAATGATTTCCACCTGGCTACCCCGACCCCGGTCAACAGCCATCCACCCTCCACAGCAACTTGCCCAAGCCTCCCCTATTTCTCCTTCACCTGCAAAATCTAGACCCCTACAAGTCAGCCGGGCTAGACAATCTGGACCAACTCTTTCTAAAATTATCTGCAAAAGTGTTGCAACCCCTATTACTAGCCTGTTCAACCTCTGTTTCATATCGTCTAAGAATCCCCAAAGATTGGAAAGCTGCCACGGTCATCCCCCTCTTCAAAGGGGCAGACACTCTAGAACCAAACTGCTACAGACCTATATCTATCCTACCCTGCCTTTCTAAGGTCTTCGAAAGCCAAGTGAACAAACAGATTACCAACCATTTCGAATCCCACCATACCTTCTCCTCTATGCAATCTGGTTTCTGAGCTGGTCATGGGTGTACCTCAGCCATGCTCAAGGTCCTAAACGATATCAAAACCGACAACGATAAGAGACAATACTGTGCAGCTGTATTCATCAACCTGGCCGAGGCTTTTAACTCTGTCAATCACCACATTCTTATCGGCAGACTCAACTTGGTTTCTCAAATGACTGCCTTGCCTTATTCACCAACTACCTCTCAGACAGAATTCAGTGTGTACAATTGGAGGGCCTGTTGTCCTGACCTCTGGCAGTCTCTATGGGGGTGCCACAGGGTTCAATTCTTGGTCCGACACTTTTCTCTGTATAAATCAATGATAACGCTCTTGCTGCGGGTGGTTCTCTGATCCACCTCTATGCAGACAACACCATTCTGTAAACTTCTGGCCCTTCTTTGGACACTGTGTTAACTAACTCCTTACGATCCTTGACTACAACACTCTACTCAGCAAATTGGATGCAGTCTGTCACAGTGCCATCGGTTTTGTCACCAAAGCCCCATATACTACCCACCATTGCAACCTGTATGCTCTCGTTGGCTGGCCCTCGCTTAATTTTAGTTGCTAAACCAACTGGCTCCAGGTTATTTATAAGTCTCTGCTAAGTAAAGCTCCACCTTATCTCAACTCACTGGTCACCATAGCAGCACCCAACCGTAGCACGCGCTCCGGCAGGTATATGTCACTGGTCACCGCAAAGCAAATTCCTACTTTGGCCTCCTTTCATTCCAGTTCTCTGCTGCCAATGACTGGAACGAACTGCAAAAGTCCCTGAAGCTGGAGACTCTTATCTCCCTCACTAACTTTAAGCACCATCTGTCAGAGCAGCTCACAGATCATTGCACCTGTACAAAGCCCATCTGTAAATAGCCATCTATCTACCTCATCCCCATACTGTTATTTGCACCCCAGGATCTCTACTTGCTTACTCATATTCTGCACATCTGTCACTCCAGTGTTTATTTGCTATATTGTAATTATTTCGCCACTATGGCCTATTTATTGCCTTACCTCCCATATCCTACCTCATTTTCACACACATTGCACACACTGTATATATTTTTTTCTATTGTATAACTGACTGTATGTTTGTTTATTCCATGTGTAACTATGTGTTGTTGTTTGTGTCGCACTGCTTTGCATTTTCTTGGCCAGGTCGCAGATGTAAATGAGAACTTGTTCTCAACTAGCCTACCTGGTTAAGAGAAGGTGAAACCAAAATAAAATAAAAACTCAAGTATGACGATTGTCTGTTAGTACTAGCGCTACAGTAGCTGACTGACTGTGTTGTTGTGAACATTTCCATCTGCCTGGGCCTTCCATCGATTGTCGTCTTATTGTCGACTCTTCCCCTCGTCTCGTGTCCAATGCTGCCTCAGGAATTTATCTAGTTTGCATTTAAGTCACTGTATTGCTATTGTATTAGCTGTCTCTCCCTCTGAACAGCCTATTCTTGGCTCTTGTTTGGTAGCTAATTCAACCGTCAATTGGTACAGTATGTCTGCGCTCTCTCTACTTGATATCAGCTGCCTTTTTTTGTGTTCTGTGGGTTCCTGCCTGTGCTACACTAGTTTGTGTTGTTCTCTGGCTTATTAGTTAGCTATATCAACCGTGGTGCTTGGATAGCTAGTCTAGTTAGCCGGCTAGGTAACAGGCAAAAACAATGAACTTTATCTGGCTTGCTGGCTAAGATAACTGCATATACCATTAATGTTATTTGATAACTAGTTAGATGGTGTTATCTATTTCCAAAATCTAATGGTTAACTTTAATGTTAACTAAGTGTTAATAGCACCTGGCTGAATTCCTGCAGTCAATTAAAGTTAGCAGGCTTGTAGTGCTAACATTAGCAGGCTAGTTGGGGCGGCAGGTAGCCTAGTTTGGCCAGTAACCGAAAAGTTGCTGGATCGAATTCCCGAGCTGACAAGGTAAAAATCTGTCGTTCTGCCCCTGAACCAGGCAGTTAACCCTCTGTTCCCCTGTGGACCGTCATTGTAAATAAGAATTTGTTCTTAACTGACTTGCCTAGTTAAAATTAAAAATTAAAATAAATCGTTAGGCTAGTAGTGCTAATGTTATCAGGCTAGTTGGCTAACAACCTTGCAAGCTGATTTGTAACAATTCATTCATAAAGTATTTGTTTGTAAGTTGGCTGAAAATTAAATTAAAACAAGTCGTCATGAGTGCATGTACTTTGGTTACAGTATTCTTAAGGGGGAAAGCACTGTGTTTAATGGGTTCAATGGAAGTGTATAGGTGAGCGTATGAAAAAGCAATTCCCTTTCTCTTATTCTCTTCCATTATGTCAATAATTAATCAGTGTCCACTTAACATTTAGAGGATGGAGATGTCCTATTTCTCTCTCATCTGGTCCCTCCCTCCCTCTCTCTGCCGTACATCATCTTCAAAGGGACTTTGCTGAGAGCAAAAGGTGTTTATCCAGAACCCTTCAGAACAGCCGCTATCCTCTCAATGAAATTCTATATTTAACAACTGTCCAATCATCTGTGGAGTGGATCGGCTCAGTGGGGCTCGCTGCATACGAGGGACAGAATATGTGGAGTGCGTGTGTGTGGTCTAGGGATGGATTTATGGCGGTGACCACTGTGAGCACAGACGAGGAAGCATGGTGAGTGGCGATTACACCACTGGGACTGATGTATGTGAGAAAGCACCGGCGTCGCAAGGAAGCCAGGCGTGAAATTGATCTGAACGTCAGGGCTTTAGAGCAAACACACACACGCGCGCGCACACGCACGCACGCACGCACGCACGCACGCACGCACACACGCACACACACACACACACACACACACACACACACACACACATATTAGCAAAGCAATGAGAGCTAAACTCTGCTACAGCAAAGCCAATATCAAACTGACATAAAGGAAAATGTAAATCTACAGGCTAAGTAATAGCCAGGCAGGCCAGACAGAATGGTGTTTAGTTTACGTGGACATATCCATCCTCTCAACACTATTATATGAACGATATTTGGCGACTGCCTCTAGCAAACAAACACACAAATCATTGTTAATACCTGCAAGAGCCATAGGAGGAATGGAGGGCTGTGTGTGTTAGTGTTTGTGTCTGTTTGTGTCTGTGTGTGTGTGTGTGTGTGTGTGTGTGTGTGTGTGTGTGTGTGTGTGTGTGTGTGTGTGTGTGTGTGTGTGTGTGTGTGTGTGTGTGTGTGTGTGTGTGTGTGTGTGTGCATGTGCCTGTGTTCTGTTCAGCAAATTCCCGCCTCAGCTGACATTCCATTCCCTGCAAATTGACTGACCTGTAACTGCACACAGACAAAATCCAACTCAAAGTGGTCTGTACTGTTATTAGCAATCCATCTTATTAGCAGGATAATGGCAATAATTGAAGTGAATTAAATACTTTGCTTTACTAGATCCCTTTTTAACAGTGTGTTATGTTTTTATGTATCTGTTAGTCTGAATATTTGACCAAGCCCAGGGAAATATGTAACGCTTAGCAAATCAATGCTGCATTGATCCTGTCGAGCAGCAAGATGCCTTAGGTTGTTGATGAACGGTAGGCTAATAACACATACAATTGGATAACTTATTTTATATAACACACATTGTTCCTCACAGTTGTACACACAACCTGTAGAACACACACCCTGCGGAACACACACCCTGCTAAACACACACCCTGTGGAACACACACCCTGCTGTACACACAACCTGTAGAACACACACCCCGTGGAACACGTACCCTTTGGAACACACACACACAAGATGTGTATCCGCCACAGTGTAGATGTGTGTGTGTGTTCCAAAGGGTACGTGTTCCACAGGGTGTGTATACAGCAAGGTGTGATCTTCAGGGTGTGTGTTCTACAGGTTGTGTGTCCCACAGGGTGTGTGTACAGTAGGGTGTGTTCTACAGTGTAGTATTTGTGCCTGTTGGCCTACAGTGAGGGAAAAAAGTATTTGATCCCCTGCTGATTTTGTACGTTTGCCCATTGACAAAGAAATGATCAGTCTATAATTTTAACGGTAGACAAACATACAAAGTCAGCAGGGGATCCAATACTTTTTTTCCCTCACTGTATATGTGTATGTGTGCCTGTCTGTGTGTCTGCATGCCATTGTGCGAGGGCACCATTTGTGAATGTCCTCTTGCCAGTATGTCTGTATCACCATCTGAGGTTGGTTAATCAGTATTCCTCACTGCTCTGGTCCAGTCTCAGCGGTGACAGCGAGCAGTAGCCCGTATCTCATCCCCAGTCAGAATAACATGGCAAATTTACAGGAATACATTATTAATTTTCCGTCTGGCACGCCAGCAGGCTCCTATGACAAGTATTCCTTTCAATCTGTTTCTGTATTATTCTTTGTTCATTTCCTGCAGTGCACCTGAGACATCCATCCCTCCACTGCCGCCCTGCTCTCTTTCTCCATCTCTCTCACTGTCTCTCTCTCTCTCATTTCATCTCTTCAACATCTTTGTAACCACCCATGCATTTCTACACAAAGACAGGTAAACACACACACACACACACACTACACACTACACACTACACACCCGTACAAGCAAACACATGCCAACAGGGAGACAAACACACACACTCCCTCCCTCCCTTCCAACCCTTACCCCTTGGCAGTGGAAATTATATCTGATGGAAATCATTTGGAGAGCATCTCAGCTGAAAGAGAACTGCTGCTGGTTGGCTCTCTGTGTTTGCTGCTCAGCTCTACCCACTGCACAAGGCTGCGTGCATACCATTATTGACGTCTACCTCTCTCTCTCTGTCTCTCACTCTCTATCTCTGTCTCTCTCTCTCCCATACTGAGAGATCACACTGATTTTCTCTCTCTCCAGCTCTCTCTCTCTCCAGCTCTCTCTCTCTCTCCCTCCATCTCTCTCTCTCTCTCTCTCTCTCTCTCTCTCTCTCTGTCTCTGTCTCTCTCTCTCTCTCTCTCTCTCTCTCTCGCATTTTCATACAGCTATGTATTTTTTCTGTATTTTTTTGTACCATCATCTTTGAAATGCAAGAGAAAGGTCATAATGTATTATTCCAGCCCAGGTGCAATATACATGTTGGCCGCTAGATGGCAGGAGTCTATGTGCAACGTTTTAGACTGATTAAATGAAACATTGCATTTCTGTTCAAAATATTGTATCAAGACAGCCAAAATATGCCTAATTTGTTTATTAATAACTTTTTATGTTCAAAATTGTGCACTGTCCTCAAACAGTAGCATGGTATTATTTAACTGTAATGGCTACTGTTTATTCGACAGTGCAGTTAGATTAACAAGAATGTAAGCTGTCTGCCAATATCAGATATGTCTATCTCCTGTGAAATGTTCTTGTTACTTACAACCTCATGCTAATCGCTAATCGCATTCGTCCCACGGATGGTTGAGCTATGCTATGCAGTGAAATTTAGTGTCATTCAGGTGGCCCAGCGGCAGTTGGCCTAGTGGTTAACATCATTGGGCCAGTTGCTGTTTCAAATCCCTGTGCTGACTAGGTGGAACATCTATTGATGGTGCAAACATGATGCTAACAAATCACATAATTTTTGGGGGTGGCACTTGGTAACAATGATACAGCGAAGCTTAATCATTCCAACAGTTTGTCAAGGTCATGTATTTTCTAGGCGCATTGGTGCTCCCAAATTTAGAGCCCTGAATCAGACCAATCCAATCCCTTTCTGCATTAAATAATCCTTCAATGCATTAAAGAGCACGCATCAGCTATGATGTGGCAGGACTGGTGTCATTCATTCATTTGATTTTGGTGTCTGTTGTCTTGTTTATTTGGACCGGGATACTCATTGGTATAGTCGCAAGGAAACAAAACACAAACCTCATTTAAGTTATTTAGGAGAACAGCCCTAATGCTGGAAACAAACATCATTGTGTTGAGTGTATATTATATATTATATTATTATATTATATTATATTTTGTAAAAACAACCTGAGAATTGATTATAAAAAAACGTTTGACATGTTTCTACGAACTTTGCGGATACTATTTGGAATTTTCGTCTGCGCCGTCGTGACTCTTCGAACCTGTGGATTTCTGAACAAAACGAGCCAAGCAAATGGAGATATTTTGGATATAAAAATAATCTTTATGGAAGAAAAGGAACATTTATTGTGTAACTGAGAGTGCAAACATCCAAAGATCATCAAAGGTAAGTGATACATTTTATTGCTTTTCTGACTTTCGTGACTAATCTACTTGGCTGTTAGATGTTTTGTCTATTGAGAGAGATGTCCTTACAAAAACGCTTGGTATGCTTTCGCCGAAAAGCTTTTTTGAAATCTGACACGCCAGGTTGATTAACAACAAGTTGAGCTGTGTTTTGGTATGTTGCACTAGTGATTTCATGAAAATTAAATATTTTTAGTAATTTAATTTGAATTTGGCACTCTACAATTCAGCGGATATTGACAAAAATAATCCCGCAAACGGGATGGGTGCATCAAGAACTTCTCCAGATTCCCATGTATTTATTTTTCAAGCTATGGCACACACTATTTTACATACAGCAGGTTTTAAAAGGACAAAAGAGTAAGATCTGCTTCATATTTTCATTTTTGCCCTGAAAAAAATATTGGTATGGTCCCTGCCCTATTTATCTCTCTATTCTCTCTTTTCCTCCCTAAGGCGTGAGCGCTGACCTGTCACTCTACTGAGGTGAAGCACCATGGGAGCAGGTGCGAGACCTGTCCTCAAATGCCTGCCTGCCCGAACGCACACTCACCTACACACCCACATTTCTTTACATATTCCAGGTATAAAATGAGATAAACTTCAGGAGCCACATACAAACTCTAAGTGAATCCCATGATAATGCCTCTATTGTCTGGATTACCAGGAACTTTGCTTTAACGTGTTACTTATTGCCTCTGTCTGTATAGTGTTTAATTTATTATTCTTTATTTATTCAGGGAAAAGCCATTGACACCATGTCACAATAATACAGTGGCACAACACAGTGCCACAATATAGTGGCACTATCCACCCACTCAACCACACAACCAGACAACCCTGCAATCTCCCTCTAAACACACAAGCTCAAACTAATTCAGTACTTTTAAAAAAGCTTTTTGTTTATTCACCCAATAAACTTTTTAATGCATTTGTATTTATTATTTATTTATTTTGTGCTCGATTATGCCATCTAGAGCCCTGTGGGACCGTCGGGGCCAAATTACAGGGAGTTTAACAAATGACACATATGCTGCGTCTGAGGCTTTCACTGTGGTGACAGATCTTCATTACAAAAATAAGAATGTCATTGTTTATGTGTCAGCTCATTAGAATACACACTCTCTCTTTATTACCACGTATCTTTGTGATAATGTGGTTATTTGCAAGTGTAATGTGGTGGTGGATGGAGGGATGAGAGAGGAGAGAACGATGGTGGGGGTTTGGAGTAAGAAGGAATGATGGAGTTGAGGGATGAAGGTAAAAGGATATAATGGAGGAAGGGCAGGAGAACGGGAGTTCTACTTTCGCGGTGTATCAAGCAATGGAAAGATTGACTGAGGAAGAGTTTTAGGGGTGGTGTGCAGCGAGAGAGGGAAGAAGGGAGAGAGGGATGGAGGAGAGGAAAGCGCTGAATGGATAATGATGTGTTTAATTTGGAAAACAGGCCATTACAGGAAGTCTACAGCAGAGACTAGGGTCAAAGCTTCCTATGGGATTGGACATAGATTGTTTCCGGACGATTAGGCAAATTACCCGTTACAAATGTGTGTTTGGAAACAAACAACAGCAGAATTTGCAAGAGTAGTGATTAATGGAGACATTCAGTTGTTTGGGGACACATTCTAAAGGCCAGATAGAATAAATAGTTCAAAGTGATTTAAATAGACTATTAGCCTATGTTCTGTAGCTGGAAACACTGTTTTACACGTTTAGAGGAGAAGACAGTAAGACTGGTCTGTGGTTGGAACAAGACAATAAGACTGGTCTGTGGCTGGAACAAGACAATAAGACTGGTCTGTGGCTGGAACAAGACAATAAGACTGGTCTGTGGCTGGAACAAGACAATAAGACTGGTCTGTGGCTGGAACAAGACAATAAGACTGGTCTGTGGCTGGAACAAGACAATAAGACTGGTCTGTGGCTGGAACAAGACAATAAGACTGGTCTGTGGCTGGAACAAGACAATAAGACTGGTCTCTGGCTGGAACAAGACAATAAGACTGTTCTATGGCAGGAACAAGACAAGCCATTTCCCCATTGTGTTTTGTGGGATGTTGTTTGTGTATACTTGCCTGTGAGCACTCAATAGCTTCATGTGTAGTTTACTCTTTATTGTTCTTTTGTGCTGTTCACTGCTAATAAAATGTCGAACCGATTTCACGCTGCGCTTTGGTCCGAATGTTATTACGACGATCGTGACAGAAGATCCCAACACACCAGAACCAAGCAGCGTGCCCAGGAGAAGAAGGTATCCTGGGCATGGAAGGCGATCAAGGAGGTGAAGATATCCTGGACTTGGGAGGAAATAATGGGAGGACACGAAATCCTTCCTTGGAAGCAGACACAAGGAGAGAAGGGAAGACAGCGACGACGCTGGGGATCGCGGCCACAACGAAAGCCCAAAGAACAGCCCCAAGGATATTTTGGGGGGGCACACGGGGTGGAGAAATTGGAGGAGGAGATGGAGAAATTTGAGGAGAGTGAACGGAGAGATGGAGAAATTGGAGGAGAGTGAACGGAGAGACTCAGACTGTCATTGAGATGATGGATAAATTGAAGGAGAGAGAAATGAGAGATGTTGTGTTGGTGTGTGATGCGCAACATTCGCCCTAAGGAGCGTGCCATCAGTTTGATGCCACCTGAGTCAGTTCTCCGTACTCGTCCTGAGGAGCGTGCTAGCAGTCTGGTAAAAACTGTGCCGGCTCCACGCACCAGGTCTCCAGTATGCCTCCACAGCCCAGTACGTCCTGTGCCAGCTCCTCGCACTAGGCCTCTGGTGTGCTTTCCCAGTCCGGTACGTGCTGTGCCAGCTCCTCGCACTTGCCCTGAAGTGTGTGTCACCTTAGTCCGGTACCAAATGTGCCGGCTCCACGCACTAGGCCTCCAGTGCGCCTTCCCAGTCCGGTGCATCCTGTGCCTGCTCCTCGCTCTCGCCCTGAGGTGGATGTCACCAGTCCAGTGCCGCCTGTGCCGGCTCCATGCACCAGGCTTCCGGTGACGGTCCCCAGTCCAGAGCTTCCGGCGATGGTTCCCAAGGCCGGAGCCTTCCTCTGCGCCGGTGCCCAGTCCAGGTATGGCGATCAACTCAGCTCCATTGTCGGAGCCTTCATACGGGGCGGTGCCCGGTCCGGGTGTGGCATTCAACCCAGCACCATGGCTGGAGTCCTCCTCTACGCTACCCGGCTCCATGGCTGGACCCGTGGTCTTGGCGGGGGCAAAGTCCTGCACCAGAGACGCCACCGATGCTGGATCCATGGGAGGAGCAGGTTCTTCGACCCGCACAAGAGCCGCCACCGATGCTGGCGGATCCGCGAGCCACCGGAGCCTGCACCGATGCTAGATGCCCACCTGTGACCAGGGTGGGTAATCTAGGTTGTTTTATTTCTATGTTGGCCTCGTATGGTTCCCAATCAGAGGCAGCTGTTTAGCTGGGGATCATATTTAGGCAGCCATTTCCCCATTGGGTTTTTGTGGGATCTTGTTTATGTGTACTTGCCTGTGAGCACTCCATAGCTTCCCGTGTCGTTTGCTCTTTATATTATAAATATATATATATATATATATATATATATATATATATATATATATATATATATATATATATATATATATATAATACAATGCTCAAAAAATAAAGGGAACACTAAAATAACACATCCTAGATCTGAATTCATTAAATATTGTTTTTAAATACTTGTATCTTTACATAGTTGAATGTGCTGACAACAAAATCACACCAAAATGTATCAACCCATGGAGGTCTGGATTTGGAGTCACACTCGAAATTAAAGTGGAAAACCACACTACAGGCTGAACCAACTTTGATGTAATGTCCTTAAAACAAGTCAAAATGAGGCTCCCAACAATGCCTGGGCATGCTCCTGATGAGGTGGCGGATGGTCTCCTGAGGGATCTCCTCCCAGACCTGGACTAAAGCATCCGCCAACTCCTGAACAGTCTGTGGTGCAACGTGGCATTGGTGGATGGAGCGAGACATGATGTCCCAGATGTGCTCAATTGGATTCAGGTCTGGGGAACAGGCGGGCCAGTCCATAGCATCAATGCCTTCCTCTTGCAGGAACTGCTGACACACTCCAGCCACATGAGGTCTAGCATTGTCTTGCATTAGGAGGAACCCAGGGCCAACCGCACCAGCATATGGTCTCACAAGGGGTCTGAGGATCTCATCTCGGCACCTAATGGCAGTCAGGCTATTTTGCCAATATTGGTGTTCTCTGGCAAATGCCAAACGTCCTGCACGGTGTTGGGCTGTGAGCCCAACCCCCTCCTGTGGACGTCGGGTCCTCATACCACGCTCGTGGAGTCTGTTTCTGACCGTTTGAGCAGACACATGCACATTTGTGGCCTGCTGGAGGTCATTTTGCAGGGCTCTGGCAGTACTCCTCCTGCTCATCCTTGCACAAAGGCGAGGTAGGGGTCCTGCTGCTGGGTTGTTGCCCTCCTACGGCCTCCTCCATGTCTCCTGATGTACTGGCCTGTCTCCTGGTAGCGCCTCCATGCTCTGGACACTACACTGACAGACACAGCAAACCTTGCCACAGCTCGCATTGATGTGCCATCCTGGATGAGCTGCACTACCTGAGCCACTTGTATGGTTTGTAGACTCCGTCTCATGCTACCACTAGAGTGAAAGCACCACCAGCATTCAAAAGTGACCAAAACATCAGCCAGGAAGCATAGAAGCTGAGAAGTGGTCTGTGGTCACCACCTGCAGAACCACTCCTTTATTGGGGATGTCTTGCTAAATGCCTATAATTTCCACACGTTGTCTATTCCATTTGCACAACAGCATGTGAAATTTATTGTCAATCAGTGTTGCTTCCTAAGTGGACAGTTTGATTTCACAAAAGTGTGATTGACTTGGAGTTACATTGTGTTGTTTCAGTGTTCCCTTAATTTTTTTGAGCAGTGTATATTTTTTGCGCGGTTCACTGCTAATAAAATGTCGAACCGATTTCACGCTGCACTTTGGTCTGAATGTTATTACGACAATCGTGACGTAAAGTTTATGAATGCCTGGCTGGGCTGTGGGGCAGTCAATGGCAGTGATAAATCAAATGAAACGTTTCACATAATTGTCTGTGGATTAGCATGAATAACTGACAGCTAAAATCCAATCAGCATCCAGGATTCCAAAAGACCTGTTTTATAATATGCCTTATAATTATTATGCTCTACTTCCTGTGGCCAACAAAATGCTGTATTGAGATGGGTTATTAGGAAACTTTATCGCCACACAATTGTGAATGAAATTTGGGCAAGATTAAACCAAACCTACAGTTTAAGAAAATATTCTAGTCAAAGCTGCCTTCTCACCAGGTTTGTATTACGTAAGCAGCGAGGCAAACAAGGCAGCCTACCTCTGTGGTATAACCCATTACAAAGACTTCCAAATATAGATCTAGAAAGTGATGACACGCTCTCACTAGTGAAATGGAGAGCCTCTGAGAGTACAAGCTGAAACTTTGTCAGCGCACTCATCAGACACAAACAACTGAGGTGAGGGATCTCTTGGCTCTCTAATCCATGCCAGTGTGTGTATCTATCTGTGGTAAGTGCATGTGTGTGTATGCACTTTCTCAGTTTTATGTGTGTGTAAGTGTGTGTGTGTGTGTGTGTGTGTGTGTGTGTGTGTGTGTGTGTGCGTGCGTGCGTGCGTGCGTGCGTGTGTGTGTGAAGGTGTGTGTGTGCAAGTCCCTCTATGAGCATGTGTGTGTGAAGTTGTCTTCAATGCAGATCACACCACTGTACCCACCAAGAGGTAATTAGTGGAAGCTTTGAAAGCCACAGCTTGGCCCTTATGGGGTCATTATTTTGATGCTAATTTGACTCAACAATACACCAAAAAGAGTTTGGCAGGCAGGAAACTTTGACAGGGAGAGAACAACAGTGAGAAAGTGCTGATTGGGGTTTTAATTGGAATAGCAGGGTGACAAACTCAAGTGATATATTTTCTGATTGGGGTCATATTAAGTGTGAAGAGAATTATTTTAGGGAACATAATTTGGTTAATTAAGTAAGAAAAATGGGTCACGCTTTAAATGAAGTTCAGCTTATAAAGCATTCATAAAGCCTTCATAAACACGACATAAATATATAAAAAACAATCTATAACTGCATGTTATACTTCCAAAAAGAGGTCAGAAATGTGGCATGACTGTGTGACCTAATCACCAAAGTCAAATGATACATAACCCACTATGTCAAATGTGACACAAACCTGTGCTTTATAACGGTGGCATAAGCACTGCTTAACAAAGGCCTTGTAAATCTTATTAAATTGAGGCTTCACAAAGCATTTATAACCCTGTTATGTATCTTGGTAGAGCATTGAAATGATAAACTGTTTGGTAAATTGTATATATTACATTATATTACTCTAAAATATTTATGGGATGGCCCAACCTCTTTCCCTCTTGCGTGCATAGTCAATGTTGGATCTGACCTTTAACCTTCCACAAAATGCTGTGCTGCAGGATGACACATAGTCATGCACAGCAAAAAAACATTGGTAGGGCCTTTTAAATCTGTCACTCCCTAAACTTAGCGATCCATTTTATTCTCTATTTTGGTTAGGTCAGGGTGTGACTAGGGTGGGTAGTCTGTGTTTTCTATTTCTTTGTTGGCCTGGTAGGTTCCCAATCAGAGGCAGCTGTCTATCGTTGTCTCTGATTGGGGATCATATTTAGGCAGCCTTTCCCACCTGTTGTTTGTGGGATCTTGTTTTCTGTAGTACCTGTGAGCACTCCAGTTCTTCTCATTTTGTTTGTTCTGTATTGTTTTGGTGAGTTTTGATAAATAAACACGCACGCTGCGCCTTGGTCAATTTATTCTAACAACGAGCGTGACAGAAGATCCCACCAACACAGACCAAGCAGCGTGCCCAGGAGTAGCAGGGATCCTGGGCCTGGGAGGAAGGCCAGGAGTGGAGGACATCCTGGACGTGGGACGAAATCATGGCAGGAGACAGAAGCCTGCCATGGAAGCAGGCGGAGGCAGCAAAGGATCAACAACGACGACGACGGGTAACGGGCCACAAAGACAGCCCAAAGGACAGCCCGAAATGTTTTTGTTGGGGAGGCACATGGTGTGGTCGGCGGAGCCGAGGTGTGAACCAGAGACAACCTGGGAGGAGGTAGAGAGGTGGTCGGTCGACCCAGGGAGAGTGCCAGAGCCCGCCTGGAAGTCAATAGAACAGTGTGATGAGGGATACCGGAGAATGGAGTTGGCGAGGAGTATGCGGCAACGCAGGTAGAGCGTGTCACCAGTCCGGTGCAATCTGGGCCGGTCCACCGCATCAGGCATCCATTGCACCTCCCCAGTCCGGTACGTCCTGTGTCTCCTCCTCGTACTCGCCTTGATGTACGTCTCCACAGCCAGGTACGTCCTGTGCCTGTGCTTGCTCCTCGCACTCGCCCTGAAGAGCATGTCACCAGTCCAGTGCAACCTGTACCGGCCCCACGCATCAGGCCTCCCGTGCGCCTCCCCAGTCCAGTACGTCCTGTGCCTGCTCCTCGCACTCGCCCTGAAGTGCATGTCACCAGTCCGGTACCACCAGTGCCGGCCCCACGCACCAGGCTTCCTGCGACGACCCCAAGTCCAGGGCTTCCTGCGACGACCCCCAGTCCATAGCCTCCAGCGAGGGTTCCTAGTCCAGAGCCTTCTGCGAAGGTTTCCAGTCCAGAGCCTCTGGCGATGGTTCCCAGTCCAGAGCCTCCAGCAAGGGTTCACAGTCCAGAGCCTCCAGCGAGGATTCCCAGTCCAGAGCGACCAGCGAGGGTTCCCAGTCCAGAGCCTCCAGCGAGGATTCCCATTCCAGAGCGACCAGCGAGGGTTCCCAGTCCAGAGCCTCTAGCGAGGGTTCCCAGTCCAGAGCCTCCAGCGAGGGTTCGCAGTCCAGAGCCTCCAGCGAGGGTTCGCAGTCCATAGGCTCCAGCCACGGTTCGCAGACCAACGAAAGTTCCCAGTCCAGAGCCTCCGGCGACAGTCTGCAGCCCGGAACCTCCGGCTATGGTTCATGGTCCGGGACCTCCAGCAACGGTTCACAGTCCGGAAGCCTCCAGTGAGGATCCATGGCCCAGAGCCTCAAGTGATGAACCATGGCCCGGAGCCTCCAGTGATGATCAATGCCCGGAGCCTCCAGTGATGATCCATGGCCCGGAGCCTCCAGTGATGATCCATGGCCTGGAGCCTCCAGTGAGGATCCATGGCCCGGAGCCTCAATTGATGAACCATGGCCCAGAGCCTCCAGTGATGATCCATGGCCCGGAGCCTCCAGTGATGATCCATGGCCCAGAGCCTCTAGAGACGGTCCAAGGTCCGGAGCCTCTAGCGGGGGTTCCCAATCCGGACCCTCCGGCGATAATCCACGGTCCGGAGTTCCCGGTGACAATCTACGGTCCTGAGTAAAAAAATGTAATAGAAGGCAGCCTACCTCTGTTAATTTTTAAAAAATTGAAAAACAACATTTGATTTTCTGTGTTCATAACAAAACTTAAATTACACCAGGGTATGACTTTTGAGGTCTGGGAAAAGATTTTTGACTGTAGTCTTCCTTTAATTCAGTGAGCATGCCTTACAATGTTGTTTGGTTAGGTTTTCTGTAGCACAATACGAGCATGTTATGATAATGTATTCAATGATTCTCATTGTGGCTGCCAATGGAATGGGTTGGGTAATTTTTCAGAGCCCCATGAAATGACACCATATATACATTCTACAGACCCTACTGAGTATTCCGTACAATACTTTTACTGTGGCATCCAGAATAGTTCTTGCTCTCAGCCAATATGTACAGTATTCCATATATAATGATTCTCATTGGGGCCTTTATTTGACCTTGGAACATGATTTAAAATCCCAATTTTATGCAAATGTCACTTAAATTTGAACAAATATGAATCACTGTTCATGTTCAGACAATTACTTTATATATACATATATCATTATTAAATACAGGTTATTGACTGCTATTACGACGGGGACTTTTATTTTGAAAAGTGGCTTTCTTTTAGAACCAATTTACATGTTCCTCGCTACACAAACACACACACAACACGAAACGTGCTATTCGTTGTGGTGCTGGGCCCAGTCAGGTCTTTGAAACATTCACCCACTTAATAGTAAGTACAACTTCATATGGTACAAGGCATTTATGAATCTGTTATGAATGACCAAAGGTGTCTCACTTCAAAATAAGTATTACGGGACACTACATGAAGTGTCAATAAATAGGTTATTAACGTTCTGCTGATTTATGGTTTCCTCATGATCCACCGGTTACTGTAGCGTGTGACAGGTATTGAAATGGTTGATAGACCAGTTTAGCTTGCATTTGAGTGTGTCAGAACCAAGTTGATTTGGAGTAGTCTAAACTGCTACTATCGCACCAGGTATTCCTCTTCTGTTCCTATACTGGAGAACAGGGCTTGATTACAACCTGTTTCAATGGTGGCAAAAGACCTGACTGGGCCAATCACTGCACGGTATGGCTTGTCTTTGTTGTTTGTTTTGCGCGTTAGTGTACTGAGGAACATGGTTCCAGAAGAAAGAAACTTTCAATTGCTTTAGGTTGGGGGCTTTCATCAAGGTAAGTACTTCTTTGTGTAATGTCGTCTCAGGCTATTGCACACACAGCACATACTGTATAAGCCTCCGATATCAACCATTCAAAGTTGGCCTTAGTGGGAGTCACCATATATTTCTATAGGAGTAACCTTACTGAGTAAATTATTTGTCATCGTTTCTAGTTTAACACAGTCAAAATGTGATAATTATGGCTAAACCATTCCCATTACCACAAATTATCTTCTTAAAATGTGATTTTAAACGAACCCTTGGGTGGTAGTGTCTGAGAATGAGATGATGTGTAATGTGACTTCACTTTAGCCGCATGCCATCCTTGGACCCAACATGTCACCCTTTATAAAGCACATGTATATATCATATTCCATATATTGTGGTATGTCACATTTGACAATGGTGATTGTCACACAGGTATACCCCATTTATGAACCCTTTATAAAGCATGACATACAGTTGTAGATGTTTTGTAATAGCGTTATGTAGTGCAGGCATTATGAAGGCCTTATCATGCAGGACTTCATTTAAAGCCCTAAAAATGTTTCTTTCCCCAGGAATCTTCGCTGAATGGACAATATGCAGCGTCCCTCAGATATGAGTTCATCTGTAAAGATACATGTTTACTAGGTTGTTGTTACAAGACTAAAAATAGGACTAAAAATAATAATAACTTAGAACAACGAGTAAAAATAATCTGTGCAAATATGTGTCTACTTTCTTCAAGCTGGGCATTTGATGCTAGTTCCTAATTCATCGGCGTGCTGTTTATGTCACGTTCTTTCAAAATCGAACCCAGAAGCAGACCAGGACAAGGAGAGTAGGAAGAAGGTGAGTATTTATTTACAAGTGAATGTGAATGGGTAGATATATCCAGGTGGCGTAGCGGGCAGCGGTGGTGAGTTGATGGGAGTAAATAGGTGGATCCAATGGGGTAGCGGAATTCTCCGACGACCAGGCAGGAATGGGGTAAATGATCCGGGTGAGTAACTGAAGACAGAACAAACGGAGGTAAGTTTAAGGCAAGCAAAACGTAAAAAACAACAAAACAAATTCTATCCAACTTGAGGCTAATACTATGGCACGACATACTATTCATGGCTAACGATCCGGCAGGGAATGGATGTCAGGTCTGGGCTTATGAAGAGGAGAGATGATGATCAGGACCAGGTGTGCAGATAGCTGATGGGATACAGGTGCGGGTAATCAGAACTCCCAACTGGCTACATTGCCTGGCAACCAGACATGGTGCGTTCCAGGACGCCGGAAAAAACACTCCAGGACAGAACACAGGCAAAAAACAGACTCAGGAAACGGGATTCGTGTGTAACGGCGTTCTTCGTTTGTTGAAAGAGAGTCGGACCGAAATGCAGCGTGGTGGTTACTCATGTCTTTAATGAAGAAAAAAATGGAACGATACATGAAATAACTAATAAATACAAAAACAACAAACGGAACGTGAAACCTATTACAGCCTATATGGTGAATACTACACAGAGACAGGAACAATCACCCACGAAATACACAGTGAAACCCAGGCTACCTAAATACGGTTCCCCATCAGAGAAAACAAGAATCACCTGACTCTGATTGAGAACCGCCTCAGGCAGCCAAACCTAAACTAAACACACCCCTAATCAACCACAATCCCAATGCCTACAAAAACCCCAATACGACAACACAATAACATAAACCCATGTCACACCCTGGCCTGACCAACTAATTAACTAAAACACAAAATACCAAGACCAAGGTGTGACATCGTGACAGTTTAATTATTATTATTTTTGTTGTTGTGAACGTTCATGTGCTTTAATTTCAAACTCGTATATGATCTATCAATATGAATAAATGTTTTTAATGACAAGCCTAGTTTAGCCAAGGAGAAAAACAGGATCATTCCTGGCTAGCCATGATCGGATGAGGTAATGGAGGGGCTGGACATGCCGAGAGATGATTCCTGATGATTGGTTTGTCATTTCACAGGCTTCTGCCTATAACAGAAGGGGGGCTTTCCTGACCAGCACAGATATTCTTGGCTAGCGCTGATTTTGGAAAGATATACAGTGCCCTCCGAAATAATTCACACGCCCTTGACTTTTTCCACGTTTTATTAAGTTACAGCCTGAATATAAAATTCATCAAATATAGATATTTTTTGTCACTGGCCTACACACAACACCCTATAATGTCAAAGTGGAATTATGTTTTCAGCATGTTTACTAGAGCAAAAATCAGGAAAACCTGGTTCAGTCTGCTATCCACCAGACACCGGGAGTTTAATTCACCTTTCAGAAGGACAGTAACCTAAAACATAAGGCCAAATCAACAGTGGAGTAGCTAACCAAGAAGACATTGAATGTTCCCTAATGGCCGAGTTATAGTTTAGACTTAAATCTACTGTAAAAAAAATACCTGAAAATGGTTATCTAGAAACGATCAACAACCAATTTGACAGAGCTTGAAGAATTTTTAAGATGTGTGGAAAGCTTTTGAAAGCATTCCCAGAAAGACTCACAGCTGTAATCGCTGCTAAAGGTGGTTCTGCAAAGTATTGACTCAGGGGTGTGAATATTTACGTAAATGAGATATTTCTGTATTTATTTTCATAAATTTGAAAAAAATGTAAAAAAACATATTTAGTCATGTTTTTTTATTCAGGCAGCAACACAACACATTTTGAAATAAGTCAAGGGGTATGAATACTTTCAGAAAGCTCTGTAGTTATGGACAACTACTGCAAGTGAGACTTAATGTGTTTGTGTGTGTGTGTGATGATTGGCAAGGGGGGGAAGGGGACCAACTCACAGTGAGAAAGGACATCCACACATACAGACAATAATAATAATAATAGTAATAATATCACATGGAATGACGCTGGAGAGACGAAGCAGGTATGGGGAGTAAAACATTTAATAAATAACGGACATGGAACGAGACAGGAACATCGTCAGCAAACAGGAAACACAAAGGAAAGACCATCAATGCAGCAGTGGGGAACAGAGCTGGGGAACTGACACATATAGGGGAGGTTATAACAGGTGATGAGTGAGTCACATATAGGGGAGGTTATAACAGGTGATGAGTGAGTCACATATAGGGGAGGTTATAACAGGTGATGAGTGAGGCTCATATAGGGGAGGTTATAACAGGTGATGAGTGAGGCACATATAGGGGAGGTTATAACAGGTGATGAGTGAGAATCATATAGGGGAGGTTATAACAGGTGATGAGTGAGGCACATATAGGGGAGGTTATAACAGGTGATGAGTGAGGCACATATAGGGGAGGTTATAACAGGTGATGAGTGAGACACATATAGGGGAGGTTATAACAGGTGATGAGTGAGTCACATATAGGGGAGGTTATAACAGGTGATGAGTGAGGCACATATAGGGGAGGTTATAACAGGTGATGAGTGAGTCACATATAGCGGAGGTTATAACAGGTGATGAGTGAGACTCATATAGGGGAGGTTATAACAGGTGATGAGTGAGGCACATATAGGGGAGGTTATAACAGGTAATGAGTGAGGCACATATAGGGGAGGTTATAACAGGTGATGAGTGAGACACATATCGGGGAGGTTATAACAGGTGATGAGTGAGGCGCATATAGGGGAGGTTATAACAGGTGATGAGTGAGACGCATATAGGGGAGGTTATAACAGGTGATGAGTGAGGCATATATAGGGGAGTTTATAACAGGTGATGAGTGAGGCTCATATAGGGGAGGTTATAACAGGTGATGATTGAGTCACATATAGGGGAGGTTATAACAGGTGATGAGTGAGTCACATATAGGGGAGGTTATAACAGGTGATGAGTGAGGCACATATAGTGGAGGTTATAACAGGTGATGGGTGAGTCACATATAGGGGAGGTTATAACAGGTGATGAGTGAGTCACATATAGGGGAGGTTATAACAGGTGATGAGTGAGGCTCATATAGGGGAAGTTATAAAAGGTGATGAGTGAGGCACATATAGGGGAGGTTATAACAGGTGATGAGTGAGGCACGTATAGGGGAGGTTATAACAGGTGATGAGTGAGGCACATATAGGGGAGGTTACAACAGGTGATGAGTGAGGCACATATAGGGGAGGTTACAACAGGTGATGAGTGAGGCACGTATAGGGGAGGTTATAACAGGTGATGAGTGAGTCACATATAGGGGAGGTTATAACAGGTGATGAGTGAGGCACATATAGTGGAGGTTATAACAGGTGATGAGTGAGTCACATATAGGGGAGGTTATAACAGGTGATGAGTGAGTCACATATAGGGGAGGTTATAACAGGTGATGAGTGAGGCACATATAGGGGAGGTTACAACAGGTGATGAGTGAGGCACATATAGGGGAGGTTATAACAGGTGATGAGTGAGGCACATATAGGGGAGGTTATAACAGGTGATGAGTGAGGCACATATAGTGGAGGTTATAACAGGTGATGAGTGAGTCACATATAGGGGAGGTTATAACAGGTGATGAGTGAGGCACATATAGTGGAGGTTATAACAGGTGATGAGTGAGTCACATATAGGGGAGGTTATAACAGGTGATGAGTGAGGCACATATAGGGGAAGTTATAACAGGTGATGAGTGAGGCACATATAGGGGAGGTTATAACAGGTGATGAGTGAGACACGTATAGGGGAGGTTATAACATGTGACGAGTGAGGCACATATAGGGGAGGTTATAAAAGGTGATGAGTGAGGCACATATAGGGGAGGTTGTAAAAGGTGATGAGTGAGGCACATATAGGGGAGGTTATAAAAGGTGATAAGTGAGGCACATATATGGGAGGTTATAACAGGTGATGAGTGAGGCACATATAGGGGAGGTTATAACAGGTGCTGAGTAAGGCAATGGGAGTCTGATATCGCTGATGAGTGACACCAGGGAATGCAGGTGTGCATAATGGATGATAGGAGTGCATGATGCAGGGCAGCCTGGCGCCCTCAAGCGCCGGGGGGGGGAAATAATATTAACGACAAAAATCATAATAATAATAATAATAACAAAAACAAAAACAATAATAATATTAATAACAATAATAGCAATAATAACAATAATATAAATAATGATACTAATAATAATAATAGTAATAATAATAATAATAACAATACTAATAACAACAATAATAACAATAATATAAATAATAATGATAATAATTTTAGAAATAATAATAATAATAATATTAATAACAATAATAATAACAACAATAATAACAATACTAATAATAATAATAGTAGTAATAATATTAATAATAACAATACTAATCATAATAATAACAATATTAATAATATTATCAATAATAATAATAACAACAATAATAACAATAATATAAATAATAATGATAATAATTGTAGAAATAATAATAATAATAATATTAATAACAATAATAATAACAACAATAATAACAATACTAATAATAATAATAGTAGTAATAATATTAATAATAACAATACTAATCATAATAATAACAATATTAATAATATTATCAATAATAATAATAACAACAATAATAACAATAATATAAATAATAATGATAATAACAATAACAGTAATAATAATAACAACAACAATAATAATTATTATTATAGTAATAGAGAAGATAGGAGAGGAGGGAAGGGTCATGCAAGGGTCTTACAAAACACGCATGCACATGTCTGTGTGTGTATGTTCTTGTGTTTGTCTGTGTGTGCATATCGCCTAACCATGTGTGTGTGTGTGTGTGTGTGTGTGTGTGTGTGTGTGTGTGTGTGTGCGCACAAGTGTGTGTGTCCAGTATTCATGCTTTCTGAGGACATGTGTCTCCATGCTGTGTTACAGGAGTTAATGTGTGTTTGACATTTAGCCTGTGGTGACACAGCAGTGTGGGAGGTATGTAAAGCAGATCTTCACCAGGTAAACCAAGACTTTAGCTCAGATATAGTCTGTTTCTAAGGAGCGGGGGACTAGTGTGTGTGGGAGTGTTTTCTCCACCAAACTAATGCTGATCAATGTTGAGGAACAGTGTTATGAAAGACAATCTCAAGGCTGCTCTAGAAGAAGCTGTACATTCTGACATGTACGTATGCGTTCTATTGCTGTTACAAGTGAGAATGAACCTGATTTCATCAAGTCCCAAGTATTTTATTTATGAACAAATCATCAAAATGTTCATAAATAGTGTTGCTATGAAATGGATTGAATGGAAGTGGGAAACAGGTGTAGTTATAAAGAAGACGAGATGTGAAACGGTGTTCTTCGTTTGTTGAATGAGAGTCGGACCGAAATGCAGCGTGGTGGTTACTCATGTCTTTTAATGAAGAAAAAACGGAACGATACATGAAATAATTAATGAATACAAAAACAACAAACGGAACGTGAAACCTATTACAGCCTATCTGGTGAATACTACACAGAGACAGGAACAATCACCCACGAAATACACAGTGAAACCCAGGCTACCTAAATACGTTTCCTCATCAGAGACAACAAGAATCACCTGACTCTGATTGAGAACCGCCTCAGGCAGCCAAACCTAAACTAAACACACCCATAATCAACCACAATCCCAATGCCTACAAAAACCCCAATACGACAACACAGTAACATAAACCCATGTCACACCCTGGCCTGACCAACTAATTAACTAAAACACAAAATACTAAGACCAAGGTGTGACAAGATGTTTAGCTCTGTCATAACCTCACATGGTCTCTCCTATCATTGCTATGCAGACGACACACAATTAATCTTCTCCTTTCCCCCTTCTGATGACCAGGTGGCGAATCGCATCTCTGCATGTCTGGCAGACATATCAGTGTGGATGACGGATCACCACCTCAAGCTGAACCTCGGCAAGACGGAGCTGCTCTTCCTCCCGGGGAAGGACTGCCCATTCCATGATCTCGCCATCACGGTTGACAACTCCATTGTGTCCTCCTCCCAGAGCGCTAAGAAGCTTGGCGTGATCCTGGACAACACCCTGTCGTTCTCAACCAACATCATGGCGGTGGCCCGTTCCTGTAGGTTCATGCTCTACAACATCCGCAGAGTACGACCCTGCCTCACACAGGAAGCGGCGCAGGTCCTAATCCAGGCACTTGTCATCTCCCGTCTGGATTACTGCAACTCGCTGTTGGCTGGGCTCCCTGCCTGTGCCATTAAACCCCTACAACTCATCCAGAACGCCGCAGCCCGTCTGGTGTTCAACCTTCCCAAGTTCTCTCACGTCACCCCGCTCCTCCGCTCTCTCCACTGGCTTCCAGTTGAAGCTCGCATCCGCTACAAGACCATGGTGCTTGCCTACGGAGCTGCGAGGGGAACGGCACCGCAGTACCTCCAGGCTCTGATCAGGCCCTACACCCAAACAAGGGCACTGCGTTCATCCACCTCTGGCCTGCTCGCCTCCCTACCACTGAGGATGTACAGTTCCCGCTCAGCCCAGTCAAAACTGTTCGCTGCTCTGGCCCCCCAATGGTGGAACAAACTCCCTCACGACGCCAGGACAGCGGAGTCAATCACCACCTTCCGGAGACACCTGAAACCCCACCTCTTCAAGGAATACCTAGGATAGGATAAGTAATCCTTCTCACCCCCCTTAAATGATTTAGATGCACTATTGTAAAGTGGCTGTTCCACTGGATGTCAGAAGGTGAATTCACCAATTTGTAAGTCGCTCTGGATAAGAGCATCTGCTAAATGACTTAAATGTAAATGTAAGTGTAAATATTAAAATATAACATTATTTTGGAATGTGTACTTGGGCACATCATCAGTGCTGTTGAGTACTGTTCTCTATACTAACTAGAGGTCGACCGATTAATCGTAATGGCCGATTAATTAGTGCCGATTTCAAGTTTTCATAACAATCGGTAATGGGAATTTTTGGACACCGTTTATGGTCGATTACATTGTACCTCACGAGGAGACTGCGTGGCAGGCTGATTACCTGTTATGCGAGTGCAGCAAGGAGCTAAGGTAAGGCGCTAGCTAGCATTAAACTTATCTTACAAAAAACAATCAATCTTAACATAATCACTAGTTAACTACATATGTTTGATGATATTACTAGTTTATCTAGCTTGTACTGCGTTGCATATAATCGATGCAGTGCCTGTTAATGTATCATTGAATCACAGCCTACTTCGCCAAACGGGTGATTTAACAACTGCATTCGTGAAAAAAGCACTGTCGTTGCACCAATATGTACCTAACATCAATGCCTTTCTTAAAATCAATACACAAGTATATATTTTTATACCTGTATATTTAGTTAATATTTCCTGCTATCATAAATTTCTTTAAACTAGGGAAATTGTCACTTCTCTTGTGTTCTGTGCAAGCAGAGTCAGGGTATATGCAGCAGTTTGGGCCGCCTGGCTTATTGCGAACTGTGTGAAGAACATTTCTTCCTAACAAAGACCGTAATTAATTTGCCAGAATTGTACATAATGATGACATAACATTGAAGGTTGTGCAATGTAACAGCAATATTTAGATAAAATACGGAACGGTTCCGTATTTCACTGAAAGAATAAACTAAACTATAAACTATTCATATGCAAAATTGTAATTATTCGCCTATCTCCTCATGCCTTTTGCACACAATGTATATAGACTCCCCTTTTTTTGTACTGTGTTATTGACTTGTTAATTGTTTACTCCATGTGTAACTCTGTGTTGTCTGTTCACACAGCTAAGCTTTATCTTGGCCAGGTCGCAGTTGCAAATGAGAACTTGTTCTCAACTAGCCTACCTGGTTAAATAAAGGTGAAATAAATAAAATAAAAATAAATTGTTTTCGAAATTATAGTTTCCAGATTTGACCATATTAATGACCTAAGGCTCGTATTTGTCTGTGCTATTATATTATAATTAGGTCTATTTGATAGAGCAGTCTGACTGAGCAGTGGTAGGCAACAGCAGGCTCGTAAGCATTCATTAAACCAACACTTTCCTGCATTTGCCAGCAGCTCTTCGCTGTGCTTCAAGCATTGCACTGTTTATGCCCATCAACTCCCGAGATAAGGCTGGCAATATTATAGTGCCTATAAAAATATCCAATAGTCAAAGGTATATGAAATACAAATGGTATAGAGAGAAATAGTCCTAAAACTTCTTACCTGGGAATATTGAAGACTCATGTTAAAAGGAACCACCAGCTTTCATATGTTCTGAGCAAGGAACTTCTCAAGTGTCAGTTGTGCAGAGTTGAGGACGGAGTCAGGCGACTAAAATAACATACTTTACTCTGAGAAAATAATCAGCCCAAAAATCCACGCAGGGATAACAACCCTAACACAAAAGACTAATACAAAACCAGGAGCAATCACGCACAAAACATAATGAGAACCAGAGGCTAAAATAGGGAAAAAATAATAACGTAATGGGAACCAGGTGTGTACAATCAAGACATAACAAATGGAAAAAGAAACATGGATCGGTGGCAGCTAGAAAGCCGGTGACGACGCCGCCAGAACAAGGAGAGGCACCAACTTCGGCGAAAGTCGTGACAGAACTTAAACGTTAGCATTTTTACATGGCACATACTGCACTTTTACTTTCTTCTCCAATAATTTGTTTTTGCATTATTTAACCCAAATTGAAAGTGTCATTATTTATTTGAGATTAAATAGATTTTATTGATGTATTATATAAAGTTAAAATAAGTGTTCATTCAGTATTGTTGTAATTGTCATTATTACAAATATATATATAAAATGGCAACCTATCCCAAATAGTAGCGCACTACTTTTTAACCTATAAGGAATAGGTCAAATGTAGTGCAATAGATTGAGAATAGTGTGCCAATTTGGATACTGACATACATGGTCTGCTTAATATGAAATAAGAGGTTATTTATAGTTAAAACACCCTTTAAAGTGACAAAGGATTTGTACAATTTCAATCAGTAGTTTTGAAAATAGTGCTCATAGGCCAAAATGGTCCCCAAAAACTGTGCACAATTGTGTACAACCTTATCAGTTTCTTATGATGTGTTAAGTCCCGTACAAAATGTTAAGAATTTGTAGGTGCTTAATTGAGATCCCGTTTAATCTATTTAATCATATCCATTATTCCTGGAGGATCATTGATAGTCTCAACATCAGGATTCTGACAGGAGCCATTGATGGAAATTAATTGAAGGAGTCTGAGTTAAGTGTTATGCTTTGTTGTTAATTGAAGGTTGTTGAAAGGGGAGGAAATTAGATTAAAAGAGAGTTTTCGCTTCCAGTTATTGAAACATATCATTTTTCCTAATTTACGAGGTTAAAAGTGTTTGTTTTTCATAGTGAGGGAGTAATTATTTCAGTATTGTTATGTTCTGTAAGACTTGCAATAAGCAAATAGTCTCATAGAAAACAATATTGATAAGATCATTAAGCCTAATTAGCACGTAAGAATTACATTATTGGATTTCATAGCGTTTATTCATGTTGTTCTTTTGAGCAAGCTGTGGCAGAGACATTTGTTTTCAGATAGCATCATTATTAGGCCCCAGCCAATAACAACAAAGGCTTGATATTGTGCCATAAAAATGGTTCAAACACTGTAAACATAAACACCTTTAACGCATTTATAAAATTGCCTACATTAATTGCAACCGTCATTTACTTATGTTCATAATTAAACAATACTGGTACCTATATGGCTCTGAGTGAAACAGCCCAGCAGCCTGACTGAACCCCAAAAGCCTGACTGAACCCCAAAAGCCTGACTAAACCCCAAAAGCCTGACTGAACCCCAAAAGCCTGACTAAACCTCATCAGCCTGACTAAACCCTAGTAGCCTGACAAAACCCCAGCAGCCTGACTAAACTCTAGCAGCCTGACTAAACCCCAGCAGCCTGACTAAACTCTAGCAGCCTGACTAAACCCCAGCAGCCTGACTAAACCCCAGCAGCCTGACTAAACCCCAGCAGCCTGACTAAACTCTAGCAGCCTGACTAAACTCCAGCAGCCTGACTAAAATCTAACAGCCTGACTAAACCCCAGCAGCCTGACTAAATCCTAGCAGCCTGACTAAACCCCAGCAGCCTAACTAAACACCAGCAGCCCGACTAAACCCTAGCAGCCTGACTAAACTCCAGCAGCCTGACTAAACTCTGACAGCCTGACTAAACCCCAGTAGCCTGACTAAACCCTAGCAGCCCGACTAAACCCTAGCAGCCTGACTGAACCCCAAAAGCCTGACTGAACCCCAAAAGCCTGACTAAACCTCATCAGCCTGACTAAACCCTAGTAGCCTGACAAAACCTCAGCAGCCTGACTAAACTCTAGCAGTCTGACTAAACCCCAGCAGCCTGACTAAACCCCAGCAGCCTGACTAAACACCAGCAGCCTGACTAAACTCTAGCAGCCTGACTAAACCCCAGCAGCCTGACTAAACCCTAGCAGCCTGACTAAATCTCAGCAGCCTGACTAAACTCTAGCAGCCTGACTAAACCCCAGCAGCCTGACTAAACCCCAGCAGCCTGACTAAACACCAGCAGCCTGACTAAACCCTAGCAGCCTGACTAAACTCCAGCAGCCTGACTAAACCCTAGCAGCCCGACTAAACCCCAGCAGCCTGACTAAACCCTAGCAGCCCGACTAAATCCCAGCAGCCCGACTAAACCCCAGCAGCCCGACTAAACACCAGCAGCCTGACTAAACCCAATCAGCCTGACAAAACTCTAGTAGGAAAACCCTAAAGTAGCCTGACTAAACCCCAGCAGCCTGACTAAACTCTAGCAGCCTGACTAAACCCCAGCAGCCTGACTAAACCCCAGCAGCCTGACTAAACCCCAGCAGCCCTTCTAAACCCTAGCAGACAGACTAAACTCCAGCAGCCTGACTAAACTCGAACAGCCTGACTAAACCTCGGCAGCCTGACTAAACCCTAGCAGCCCGAATAAATCCCAGCAGCCCGACTAAACCCTAGCAGCCCGACTAAACCCCAGCAGCCTGACTAAACCCCAGCAGCCTGACTAAACCCTAGCAGCCTGACAAAACCCTAGTAGCCTGACTAAACCCCAGCAGCCCGAATAAACCCCAGCAGCCTGACTAAACCCCAGCAGCCTGACTAAACACCAGCAGCCTGACTAAACCCTAGCAGCCTGACTAAACTCCAGCAGCCTGACTAAACCCTAGCAGCCCGACTAAACCCCAGCAGCCTGACTAAACCCTAGCAGCCCGACTAAATCCCAGCAGCCCGACTAAACCCCAGCAGCCCGACTAAACACCAGCAGCCTGACTAAACCCAATCAGCCTGACAAAACTCTAGTAGGAAAACCCTAAAGTAGCCTGACTAAACCCCAGCAGCCTGACTAAACTCTAGCAGCCTGACTAAACCCCAGCAGCCTGACTAAACCCCAGCAGCCTGACTAAACCCCAGCAGCCCTTCTAAACCCTAGCAGACAGACTAAACTCCAGCAGCCTGACTAAACTCGAACAGCCTGACTAAACCTCGGCAGCCTGACTAAACCCTAGCAGCCCGAATAAATCCCAGCAGCCCGACTAAACCCTAGCAGCCTGACTAAACCCCAGCAGCCTGACTAAACCCCAGCAGCCTGACTAAACCCTAGCAGCCTGACAAAACCCTAGTAGCCTGACTAAACCCCAGCAGCCCGAATAAACCCCAGCAGTCTGACTAAACCCTAGCAGCCTGACAAAACCCTAGTAGCCTGACTAAACCCCAGCAGCCTGACTAAGCTCCAGCAGCCTGTCTAAACCCTTACAGCCTGACAAAACCCCAGCAGCCTGACTAAACCCTAGCAGCCTCACTAAACCCCAGCAGCCTGACTAAACCCCAGCAGCCTGACTAAACCCCAGCAGCCCGACTAAACCCCAGCAGCCTGACTAAACTCCAGCAGCCTGATTAAACTCCAACAGACAGACTAAACACCAGCAGCCTGACTAAACCCCAGCAACCCGACTAAACCCTAGCAGCCTGACTAGTCTCCAGCAGCCTGACTAAACTCCAACAGCCTGACTAAACCCCAGCAGCCTGACTAAATCCTAGCAGCCCGACTAAACCCCAGCAGCCCGACTAAACCCCAGCAGCCTGACTAAACCCTAGCAGCCTGACTAAACCCTAACAGCCTGACAAAACCCTAGTAGCCTGACTAAACCCCAGCAGCCCGACTAAACCCCAGCAGCCCGACTAAACCCCAGCAGCCTGACTAAACCCCAACAGCCTGACTAAACTCCAGCAGCCTGACTAAACCCCAACAGCCTGACTAAACCTCAGCATCCTGTCTAAACCTCAGTAGCTTGACTAAACCATAGTATGTCTGTACTGTTTGCTGAATACAACCAACATTATTTATGGATCTTTGTTTAGGCTTGAGACTGCATTATTATGGGTTGCTTATTTGTGGTGGATATTTTGAGCTGCCAAGTTGGTGAGGGAGAGGGAGCACAGAAGTTGGGTTGATGCCAAAAGAGACAGGTAATCTCGACAGCCTGCCACATGCTGAGAGTAATAGGGGTCCAAATATGCTATGGGCCACACACACGCACGCACGCACGCACGCACGCACGCACGCACGCACACACACACACACACACACACACACACACACACACACACACACACACACACACACACACACACACACACACACACACACCTACCTAACAAAGGTGGAGCTGACTCAGAACAGAGCAGCACACCTTGCCTGTCATCACCAACATGCATGTCAGTCTGTCCTGGTTGGGGGTTGAAGAGAGATGAACTGCTTCTCTTCTAGTTTTTAATTAGAAATCATAGTCAAATCAAATAACATTCATCTGACACCCATATATACCCCACAATACATGTCACCAGGGGTCTCTTCAGACACCCATACATACCCCACAAGACATGTCACCAGGGGTCTCTTCAGACACCCATACATACCCCACAAGACATGTCACCAGGGGTCTCTTCAGACACCCATAAATACCCCACAAGACATGTCACCAGGGGTCTCTTCAGACACCCATACATACCCCACAATACATGTCACCAGGGGTCTCTTCAGACACCCATACATACCCCACAAGACATGTCACCAGGGGTCTCTTCAGACACCCATAAATACCCCACAAGACATGTCATCAGGGGTCTCTTCAGACACCCATACATACCCCACAAGACATGTCAAAACAAATTCACAGGCAACGTACAGTTTCATTCCATTTACTCAAGTAAACAGCAAAATTACCTTAAAAAAACGGTAAACAACTAAGCATGTTTATGTCCGTGTAAAGCCTTTTGATACTGCATAGTTGTGTGCGTGTGTATGTGCTTGCGTGTGGGTGTGTATGTGCTTATGTGTGCGTATGCGTGTGGCTGTCCCTCTCTGTGTGTGAGCACGCATGTGTTCAACCATGATCAAATATTAAACCAGTCAACTACAGTCTAGCCATTGTCTAATGTTTCATTTGATGAGTGTGTAGTGCGTGACTTTAGCACTCAGTTCAAAGCTTCCAGTCCTGTGTGGCTTAGGGATTTGATCGGTCATGCAGCAATTGACACAGAATTCTGGTACATATTTATATTCATATGAATTAGAATGGTTGCACTTTACATTTCAGTTGCTCAGTTGTACATATACATTACATAGAATATCAACTCCATGGTGTTATTATATCCAACAAACCATACCAGTAGGTAGCCTAGTGGTCAGAGCGTTGGGCCAGTAACCGAAAGGTTGCTGGATAGATTCCCCAAGCTGATAAGGTAAAAATCTATCGTTCTGTCCCCGCGCAAGGCAGTTACCCACTTTTTCCCGGGCGCCAAAGAAGTGGATGTCAATTATGGCAGATTAACAAGAATTTAAGCTTTCTGCAAATATCAGATATGTCTATGTCCTGGGGGATTTTCTTGGTACTTACAACCTCATGCTAATCGCATTAGCCTACGTTAGCTCAACCGTCCCACGGGGGACCCACCGATCCTGTAGAGGTTTTAATGGTGAAGCTGTCATGTCCATGTGCGAAAATACAACAACAAGAAGTTACCGAAAACACTGTTTTTTTTACCATGATTGTCGACACCCCAGCTCTGCTTCATCAATGAAAACAATAAGTATGTCGGTGGGTCCAACAGTGGTGCCATTTCATTTATTACTGATTCCATCTCTAAACTGAATTTCTATAGGTTTTCTACACGTTCTTTAACTTCAACAACCATGTCCACCTGGGCAATTCCATTCTGGTTACCATAGTAATTGTGATCTCTATCAATTCAATTTCCAGCCTGCTTTGAGCCTAGCCTTGATTGTTAAACCTAGTTTAATCGTTGAATGGGCCTTTCTTTAAGAACTTGATTTCACTGATGCCCAAGGAGTCTCCATTCAATGGCATACATACTGTATCTCCTTCAACAAATCCCAAAACTGTAAATTTACAAAGATAGGATCTTGAACCCTGGAATGAGGAAATTATTTTAGGCTAGTAAGTGAAGGGAAGGCAAGTCAGTCAAGGGATCACAAAAGGGATCAGTTGGTATTGAGTTTGATATCCAATTTATCCTCATACCATGTTGATACATTGTAGAAGTCCCCATTCAGCCAATGAGCTAATTGAATAAGCCATGCTTTGAAGTGTGTGTGTGTGTGTGTATCTCAAACAGCATTATTTATACATTATGTCACAAAAGGAATTATTCAATATCAATCATACTTTAGGCCTGTGTAACGTTTAGCTAATTGCTACCCTTAAGATAAACTCACTTTGCCTGCTCATTTAGGGAAAAAAATGCTGTATCTTTAGCCTTTCTATATAACTAATTTCATTAAAATGTTACTATTCTGTCCTCACAATGTGTAGGCTACAAAGCTTGGCAGGCAGCTTACATTCTTCCCACACGAATCAGGAGGCATCGGTACCATTCATAATATTTTGTAGAATATATTTTGTCTGTAAAACTGTAACAGATACAGAAAGGAGAAAATGTATGAGAAAAAGTTACTATATACATTCAAACAAATGAATCAAAATAAAAACAGCATCTCTATCACGAGTTAGCAACAAGAAAACAAGCCTAGCTAGCCAACATGATAGTTTCTGCACTATGACATTTTACATCACACAATCTTAGTGTCCATATAGCTTAATAGCTATGCCTTTAGCTCGGTCACAAGATATATCTGTCAGGACCCGGTTTCGAACCTGGGTCTCCGGAGTGAGAAACAGTCACTTAACCAACTGAGCCACGAATAGACAGCAGAACCCAGAAGATGAGGCAGACACAGCAGTTAAGCACAGCAGACACAGCATTAAAGACGGTGTATTTAATGAAGAAAAAATCCTAAAAATAAAAAATGGCAAATCCAAAAGGTGGAAGGAAAAACACAAAAAGATCTAAAAAGAAACTCACCAAAACTAAACTAAAACAAAAAAACAGAATACCACAAGAACGTTACCCGGAATCGACAAGAGCACACAGAACACTAGGGCAGGGTGCCAACATACAAACACAGAGCACAGAACTGAGGGAAACAAAGGGTTTAAATACACTTAGGGGAAACAAGACACAGGTGCAAACAATAATGGGGGTCAAGGGAAAAACACAGGGACAAAAAGCACAATGGGGACATCTACTGACAAACAACTGGAACAACCCTGGCCAAAACCTGACAGAATCCCCCCCCTAGGAACGGCTCCTGACGTTCCTACCAGCTCTCTCAGGGTGGAGGACCCTGAACTGACGAATGAGGTCAGGGTCCAGGATGTCTCTGGCAGGAACCCAGGAGCGCTCCTCAGGACCGTAGCCTTCCCAGTCCACCAGATACTGCCAGGACCGCTGCACCCGGCGGGAATCCAGTATCCGGTGGACGGTATAAGCCGGCTGGCCTCCAATGACACGAGGCGGAGGGGGAGGTCTGTCTGCCGGGACAAGGTGAGAAAAACAACAGGTTTTAACAAAGACACATGAAATGTGGGATTAATCTTAAGGGATCTGGGTAAGTGTAGGCGATAAGAAACTGGGTTAACTCTCCTGGCAACCTTGAAGGGACCGATGTATTTTTGGGACAGCTTGCGAGACTCCACCCGTAGAGGTAAGTCTCTTGTGGAGAGCCAGACTCTCTGGCCGGGGCGCAGGGTAGGCCCGGGACGGCGACGTCTGTTGGCTTGTTGTTGATACCTCTGTGAGGAACGCATCAGATTAAGACGGGTCTTCCTCCACATAAGCCGACAGCGTCTGACGAATCTCAAGGCTGAAGGCACACTGACTTCTGCCTCCTGGTCCGGGAACAATGGAGGAGCATAGCCAAACTGACACTCGTGCGGGACATACCAGTGGAGGAGGAGCGCAAGGTGTTGTGCGCGTATTCGGCCCAAACAATAAAGGATGACCATGTGGACGGGTTGTCACGAGTCATACATCGGAGGGTGGTTTCCAGCTCTTGATTCATCCTCTGTTTGGCCGTTGGACTCCGGATGGTACCCTGAAGATAGACTGGCAGAAGCCCCCATGAGTTGGCAGAAGGCCTTCCAAAACCTTGAGGCGAACTGGGGACCTCTGTCAGAAACCACATCTTGAGGAATGCCGAAGACTCGGAACACATGATTAATTACCAACTCAGCCGTTTCCTTGGCAGAAGGTAACTTAGTCAGAGGGACGAACCTGGCCGCCTTTGAAAACCTGTCGATTATGACTAGGATAGTAGTATTGCCATGGGATGGAGGAAGTCCAGTAATAAAGTCCAATGAGATATGGGACCAGGGTCTGTGGGGAACAGGTAAAGGGTGAAGGAGTCCTTGAGGGCGGAGGTGAGAAGATTTGCCCTGGCAGCACACGGGGCAGGCATTGACGAAAGTGGCAACGTCTTCTCTTATGGTAGGCCACCAGAACTTACGCTGGATGAACTCCAAGGTGCGACCTACGCCCGGATGACAGGTGAGGCGAGAGGAGTGCCCCCACAGAAGGACCTGAGTCCTCACTGCCTTGGGGACAAACAACCGATTGGCAGGGCCTCCTTTAGGGTCCGGTTCGCTAGCTTGAGCACGTCTCACGGTATCCTCAACTTGCCACAAGATCGGAGCCACAATCTTAGCAGCAGGAAGGACAGGCATGTCCGTGTCATCTCGAATGGCAGGAGCGTAGACTCGGGACAGGGCATCCGGTTTGAGATTCTTCGACCCGGGCCGATAGGTGAGGATAAACTGGAATCGATTGAAGAAAAGAGACCATCTAGCTTGTCTAGAGTTCAATCGCGTCGCCTGCTGGATATACTCCAGATTTTTGTGGTCCGTAAGCACTTGAAACGGGTGAGAAGCCCCCTCGAGCCAGTGTCTCCATTCCTTCAATGCCATCTTAACCGCTAGGAGTTCACGATCCCCACATCGTAGTTCCTCTCAGTCGGGGTAAGCCGGTGTGAGAAGAAAGCGCACGGATGAAGCTTCTTGTCTTCACCCCTCTGAGACAGGACAGCTCCGACACCAACCTCTGATGCGTCTACCTCCACCACAAATGGTTCATCCGTAGTCGGTAGTATCAGGATGGGAGCAGAGAGGATGCGCTGCTTGAGTCCTTGGAAGGCCGTCTCAGCTTCTCTTCCCCAAAAAAACCTTGCATTGCCACCTTTGGTTAAAGCTGAGAGAGGAGCTGCCACCAAACTGAAGTTCTTGATGAACTTGCGGTAAAAGTTTGTGAAGCCCAGGAAACGCTGAACATCCTTAACGGATTTGGGGGTGGGCCAATCCGCTACCGCCCCTACCTTCCTAGGGTCCATTTGGATTCGACCGGGTTCCACTACAAATCCCAGGAATTGTACTCGGGATGAATGGAATTCACATTTTTCCGGCTTAACGTACAGATGGCTGTCCAGGAGGCGTTTGAGTACTTGTCTGACATGCTTAGTGTGTTCTTGAAGGGAGCTCGAAAAGATGAGGATGTCATCCAAGTAAACGAACACAAATATGTTAAGCATATCCCTAAGCACATCGTTTATGAGCGCTTGGAACACCGCTGGGGGCGTTGGTCAGGCCGAAGGGCATCACCAAGTATTCATAGTGACCAGTAGGCGTGTTGAAAGCGGTCTTCCACTCGTCACCAGGTCTGATCCGCACAAGATGGTATGCGTTCCGCAGGTCAAGCTTAGTGAAAACAACTGCTTCCTGGAGCAGCTCGAAGGCTGTGGCCATAAGGGGTAGCGGGTAACGGTTACGGACGGTTATGTCATTGAGTCCCCGGTAGTCGATGCAAGGACGTAACCCACCGTCTTTCTTGGCCACAAAGAAAAACCCTGCTCCCGCCGGGAGGTGGATGGACGCATGAGGCCTGCTTCCAGAGAGTCCTTGATGTAGGTATCCATAGCAGCTCGTTCGGGTGGAGATAGGGAAAAGATCCGACCCCTGGGGGGCAAGTGCCCGGAAACAGGTCGATGGGGCAATCGTAAGATCTATGGGGTGGTAGCATGGTGGCCCTCTGTTTGCTAAACACCAGTTTGAGGTCATGGTAACACTCGGGAACTCGGGTCAGGTCGATGGATTCTAAAGACTCGGGAGTAGAACTCGGGAATTCTGGAAAATACAAGTAGCTTGGCACGTAGGACCCCACTGCTTGATAGTGCCCACAGACCAGTCGATGTGAGGGTTATGGCTGTGAAGCCAGGGGTATCCAAGGACGAGAGGGAACTCGGAACAGGAGATCAAATGAAAGTTCATCAATTCCTGGTGTTGTGAAACTGAAAGTCTCAAGGAGGTAGTGACATGAGTGACAAGTCCAGATCCCAAAGGGCTTCCATCCAATGTAGTAACCCTCATGGGGTCACTTAGAGGTTCAGAGGGAACGCCATTCTCCTTCGCCCAGACACCATCCATGAAGTTACCTGCGGCTCCAGAGTCTACCAAGGCTTGAAGGTGAAGCTTGTGGTTGTCCCAGGAGAGGGTGACTGGAATGAGCAGACGGGAGTTGGACGGATGGGAGGAGGTTATGTTTCCCGTTACAGTTCCCCCGGTCTGTACGGGACAGAGCGTTTCCCTGGAGCCCGGGACACGTGGAACGGAAATGGCCCGGTTTGCCGCAATATAGACAGCGTCGCTCCCTCATCCGGCGGTCTCTCTCAGCCTGGGAGATGCGTCCAATCTGCATGGGTTCCGGTGGAGCCAGTGATGATAAAGGTGGGAGCTCGGAGCTGGGACTGATAGGGGCTAGAGGTCTACGGTTGAGTTCTCTCTCTCTCAGACGCTGGTCAATGCGTGAGGCCAACTTGATCAGGGACTCGAGATTGTCCGGTGGTTCCCGAGTGGCCAGTTCATCTTGGATAGTGTCGGAAAGGCCTTTCAGAAAGCACACCGTGAGCGCCTCGTTGTTCCAGCCACTCGCTGCTGCTACCGTGCGGAACTGGATGGCATAGTCCGTCACGCTGCGCCAACCTTGATGGAGAGTCAGGAGCTGTTTGGCTGAGTCAGAACCACTGCTTGGGCCTTGAAACACTCGTTTGAATTCCTCAGCAAAGGCAGAGTAGCTGGCACAGCAGGAACTATGGGCATCCCACACAGCAGTAGCCCAGGCCAGGGCTTTTTCCGACAGCAGGGTGATGATATATGCGATCTTAGACCGGTCGGTGGGAAACGACGAGGGTTGCAGCTCAAAGGAGAGAGAACATTGAGTGAGAAACCCTTTACAAGCACTTGGATCACCTGAGAACCGTTGGGGAGGTGGAAGACGAGGTTCAGCCAGGGGGTAAACTGCCATGGGTACGTGAACTTGAGGTACTGGGACGGGAACTGTTGCCGGGGTAAGTCGATCAGACATTTGCTTAATGGAAGTCAGCATCTCCGACAGAAGATGAGAATGTCTTGCCATTAAGGCCTCTTGCTGAACCAGGGCGGCTTCGTGGCGTTGGACAGTCTCCTGGTGGTGGGACAGCGTGGCAAAAAGGTCCTGGGAACTGGCTGCCTCTGGGTTCATTTTTGGCTCTGTGTTTCTGTCAGGACCCGGTTTCGAACCTGGGTCTCCGGAGTGAGAAACAGTCACTTAACCAACTGAGCCACGAATAGACAGCAGAACCCAGAAGATGAGGCAGACACAGCAGTACTTAAGACGGTGTATTTAATGAAGAAAAAATCCTAAAAATAAAAAATGGCAAATCCAAAAGGTGGAAGGAAAAACACAAAAAGATCTAAAAAGAAACTCACCAAAACTAAACTAAAACAAAAAAACAGAATACCACAAGAACGTTACCCGGAATCGACAAGAGCACACAGAACACTAGGGCAGGGTGCCAACATACAAACACAGAGCACAGAACTGAGGGAACAAAGGGTTTAAATACACTTAGGGGAAACAAGACACAGGTGCAAACAATAATGGGGGTCAAGGGAAAAACACAGGGACAAAAAGCACAATGGGGACATCTACTGACAAACAACTGGAACAACCCTGGCCAAAACCTGACAATATCTGAACACTTAATATAGCTAGATACATCCAAAAACCAAACAAGCTAAATTCGTCAAAAAACAATAGCTAGCTATTCTAACTCACAATGTTATTAAGAGATTGGACGATAGTTAGGGTAATTATTTTGGCATCATCGGAACGTACAAAACTAGAATAAACAGGTAAAAACATAAATATTCTAGAAACACAATTTGAATTAGCAAAAGCATGTTCTAGTAACTCAAAAGTACTCATATGTAATTAAAACCTCTTTGGGCTAGACGTGCCTCAAGCGACCCACCTCGACAACATCCGGTGAAATTGCAGAGTGCCAAATTCAAATGACAGAAATCTTAAAATTAAACATTCATGAAAATACAAGTGTTGTGAATAAAAAGCAAAAGCACACCTTGCAATTATCTGAGGACAGCGCCCTGCATACAAAAGCATTAAAAATATTTTCCAACCAAGCAGATGCATGTCGAAAGTCCGACATAGCGATACAATATATCCCTTACCTTTGAAGATCTTCATCTGGTTGCAATCACAAGGGTCCCAGTTACATAAAAAATGGTCCTTTTGTTAGATAAAGTCCTTCTTTATATCCCAAAAAGGTACGTTTATTTGGTGCTCTTCATTAAATTATCCACCTGTTTCCCCTCGTTCAAAATGCATACAAAATGAATCCCGAACATTACCAATAAACTTGGTCCAAACATGTCAAACAATGTTCCTAATCAATCCTCAGGTACCCTAATATGTAAATAAACTACAAAATTTAAGACAGAAAATTGTATATTCAATAACGGAGATAAATAACCAACTGCGCGCCCTCACCGGAGCGCGTCACAAACATTTTCCAACAAAGCATAATGCATCAGTCAGAAATAGTGATACAATAAATCTCTTACCTTTGAAGATCTCATATTTTTGCAATCCCAAGGGCCCCAGTTCCACAACGAATGGTGAATGGTTGTTTTGTTCCATTAAGTCTTTCTTTATATTCAAAAAAAAAATATTTTGCGAGTTTGATTAAGAAATACACCTGTCCCAACTCGCCCAACATGCCTACAAAAGAATCTAAAATGTTACCTGTAATCTTGGTCAAAACATTTCAAACAATGTTTCTAATTCAACCTCAGGTAACCTAGTATGTAAATAATCGATCAAATTTAAGACGGAATAAACTGTTTTCAATACCGGAGAAAAACAATGAGGTGCGCGCACTCATTCACTCGCATCAAAAGACTAGAGTCCTTCTGCGTGACACTTAGAAAGAATACAAATACTTCTTAATAAAAAAAACATTGAACAATTTCTAAAGACTTTTGACATCTAGTGGAAGCTATTGGAATGGCAATCTGGATCCTAATAATTAGGCTTTCCCATAGAAAATAATTGAAAAGTCCAACGACATCAAAACAAAAATTCCTGGATGGATTGTCCTCGGGGTTTCGCCTGCCAAATAATTTCTGTTATACTTAGACATTATTTGAACAGTTTTAGAAACTTTAGAGTGTTTCCTATCCAATACTACCGTGTATATGCATATCCTATCTTCTGGGCCTGAGTAACAAACAGGTAGTTTACTTTGGGTACATCAGTCATCCAAACTTCCGAATACTGCCCCCAAGCCTTAAAAAGTTTTTAAAAAAGCCTAGTAAAATGATAAATTGGAGCTTGTATGTCTGTTGTTGTTGCTTGGATTTTTCTGAGAGGAAATAGCTCTGAACCGAAAGTTAGCAAATTAAAAGCTACAGTCCCCAAACTCGCCACTAGACAACACATAGGACAATATAATACTTTGTCCAGAAGTACAGCTATTAGAAAAATTGCCCTTACAGAAAATGCTTGATAGAAGGCTACACTTTCAGTCTCCCACTGTAACTAATTTTGTCCGAATATCACTTATTATCACTTATTATTACAGAAAATAAATGTTGTCTTCCCACGGTGAGCTGTCAATTGTCTAGCTCAGTTGTGAGGAGTGCAGAAGCTGTAATCCAGTACTAGGCTTATAAATACTTATCGTTGACAACGAATTACACAGCTCAGTGTCTGCTGTCTCCACGTGGCCGTGTGAGTAACATTGTAATCCTCAAAACACTGGGACGACATTCCACTTGTCTACTTTTGATGAACAGCACTATGCATGATAAGTGTGTGTATGTTATCATGTCAGTGTGTGTGTGTGTATGATGTCATGTAAGTGTGTGTGTGTTTGTTGTGTGTGTGTTTGTTGTCATGTAAGTGTGTGTGTAAGTTGTTATGTCATTGTGTGTGTGTGTGTGTGTGTGTGTGTGTGTGTGTGTGTTTGTCATGTAAGTGTGTTTATTTTGTGATGTTAGTGTGTGTGTGTGTGTGTGTGTGTGTGTGTGTGTGTGTGTGTGTGTGTGTGAGTGAGTGTGTATGTTGTCATGTCAGTGTGTGTGTATGATGTCATGTTAGTATGTGTGTGTTGTCATGTCATTGTGTGTGTCTTTATGATGTCATGTAAGTGTGTGTGTGTGTTTGTTGTCATGAAAGTGTGTGTGTATGTTGTTATATCATTGTGTGTGTGTGTGTGTGTTGTCATGTCAGTGTGTGTGTGTGTGTTTGTTGTCCTGTAAGTGTGTGCTTGTGTGTTGTCATGTTAGTGTGTGTATGTTGTGATGTCAGTGTGTGTGTATGTTGTCATGTCAGTGTGTGTGTGTGTGTTTGTGTTTTGTCATGTCAGTGTGTGTGTGTGTGTTTGTGTTTTGTCATGTCAGTGTGTGTATTTTGTGATGTCAGTGTGTGTGTGTGTGTGTGTGTATGTTGTCATGTCAGTGTGTGTGTATGTTTATGTTGTCATGTCAGTGTGTGGGTGTGTGTATCATGTCATGTCAGTTTTTGGGTGTGTGTATGTTGTCATGTCAGTGTGTGTGTGTGTGTGTGTGTGTGTGTGTGTGTGTGTGTGTGTGTGTGTGTGTGTGTGTGTTGTCATGTCAGTGTGTGTATTTTGTGATGGTAGTGTGTGTGTGTCCGTTCATGTTGTCTTGACAGTGGGTGTGTATGTTGCGATGTCAGTGTGTGTGTGTGTATGTATTTTGTGATGTCATTGTGTGTATGTTGTCATGTCAGTGTGTGTGTGTGTGTGTTGTCGTCATGTTAGTGCGTGCGTGTATGATGTCATGTCAGTGTGTGTGTATTTTGTGATTGTAGTGTGTGTGTGTTTTAATATCAGTGTGTTTGTATATTGTGATGTCTGTGTGTGTATGTTGTCATGTCAGTGTGTGTATGTTGTCATGTCAGTGTGTGTGTGTGTGTGTGTATGATGTAATGTCAGTGTGTTTGTATTTTGTGATGGTAGTGTATGTGTGTGTCTGTGTGTGTGTTTATGTCAGTGTGTGTGTATATTGTGATATCAGTGTGTGTGTGTGTTTTCATGTCAGTGTGTGTGTGTGTGTTTTGTCATGTCAGTGTGTGTGTGTGTATGTTGTCATGTCAGTGTGTGTGTGTGTGTGTGTGTGTGTGTGTATGTTGTCATGTCAGTGTGCATGTTGTCATCTCAGTGCGTGTGCATTTTGTGATGGTACTGTGTGTGTGTGTCCGTGTATGTTGTCTTGCCAGTGGGTGTGTATGTGGTCATGTGAGTGTGTGTGTGCGTATGTTGTAATGGTTGTTTGTGTGTGTATGTGGTCATGTCAGTGTGTGTGTGTTGTGATGTCAGTGTGTGTGTGTGTGTATGTATTTTCTGATGTCAGTGTTTGTGTGTGTGTGTGTGTGTGTGTGTGTGTGTGTGTGTGTGTGTGTGTGTGTATGTCCGTGTGTGTATGTTGTCATGTCAGTGTGTGTGTGTTGTCATGTCAGTGTGTATGTGTTTATGTTGTCATGTCCGTGTGTATGTGTGTGTGTGTGTTGTCATGTCAGTGTGTGTGTGTTGTCATGTCAGTGTGTGTGTGTGTATGTTGTCATGTCAGTGTGTGTGTGTGTCTGTGTGTTGTCATGTCAGTGTGTGTGTGTGTGTGTGTGTTGTCATGTCAGTGTGTGTGTGCGTTGTCATGTCAGTGTGTGTGTGTGTTGTCATGTCAGTGTGTGTGTGTGTCTATGTGTTGTCATGTCAGTGTGTGTGTATGCTGTTATGTCAGTGCGCGTGTTTGCTGTTGACATGACAGGGCCCTCTTTGGATATAGCAAACACCAACTCTCTCTCTCTCACCATCTCTCTTCCTCCTACACCCAGGCTCTGTTATCTCAGGTGGTAATTCCTGGAAGAGACTCTCTCCCTCATGCAATACAGAGAGAGAGTTTCACAGTAGAACAAAGGAACTTCTTTCACATCACAGAACTTGAGAACTGAACAATGTCCATGTTTTAGAGAATGTGTAAACGGTCGGTGGAGAATCCAGCTACGACCGGTCCATTTTGTATAACGTTTGTGACCTCATGAGAGACAATATAGCCACATTACCATAACTCTGTTTCTACAGTCTCCATTATGAGTTGTGCATCTAATTATTGTAGAAATGAATGAGTAAAGATTAAACTATTTGTGAAATTATGCTATGTGATGTTAAACTGTTTAATGAAAGAGAATCCAATTCCCGTCATTGGCCCGACCCATGTGCACAGACATTGATCTGGCATCGTGGGACAGCCCTTTTCTGCTGTTCCGAATATGAACCCCACCTGGAGAAGCCCACTTTAGACCAAGCGTACCTCGATTACCGAGAGGGCTACGGTTTGAGTAGAGGCCATGCGTACCTCGATTACCGAGAGGGCTAAGGTTTGAGTAGAGGCCATGCGTACCTCGATTACCG